>NW_026000221.1:19248564-19289520 GCF_001458135.2 Marmota marmota marmota
ATATATATATATATATATATATGAATATGAGAGAGAGAGAGAGAGAGAAGAGTCAAATACTTGGAAAAAAGCAAGGGAGATTACTGGGTGTCCATTCAGCACAGTGGAGATCTGTAAATTCTCTGATGCCGTAGGATAAGCACCTGTAAGACCATTAACTGTGTATTATAACTAACAGATGACAGAAGTTTAGTTGTGGAAAACTGATTATGCAAATGATTGTTGTCCATAACAATAAAAATGAGCATGGCCTGGTAAGTATATAATTTTCTAATCTGTAGAAAAGTTGACACCACACATTTTATTGCCCAATAGGAATCCAGCCAGTTTTATACCTGTTATGTTCATTTCAGCATTGCCGATGTTTTCTCCATCTCTGAGATTCATCTTTGAACCCATTTTTTAGCATCTTGTTGCCCCATTGATGTTATATACATGAATGTATAGATGTATTCTATGACAGATTTTCACTTGATATTTGTGTTAGAGTCATGAGTTAACCTTGTAAATTTTACTTTAGATTTCCATGCAATTCTTTTAAATTCGTTTAGTGACTGATGGGTAACATTCATTTATTTGACAGGTATTCATAAAGTGCTCACTTTGTCACAAGTAGCGTGTGAGACATTGGTGAGAAAGACAGGAAACACCCTAGTATTAAAGGATCTCATAATCTAGGGCAAATGTGATGTGTATAGAGTCAGAAAAAATTATAACAAATTCCTTTGAAGACCTGACTGGCTTTCATTGTGAATCTAGAATTGAGCAACACCTCATTCTGGAAAACAGATTGAGTGTTCCCATGAGCTGAGCAGAGGAGGTTGAGGGCTGAAGAGTCAGAGGACAAAAACACTCAGTTCAAAGTTATTTTCCTTTTAGCATTAAACACAGGAGTTCCTTATTATGCTTACTTGGGTTGACTGGCATCTCCCGTTTTTTGGAAATGGGCTTGTTTTAAAGTTCAGTTTCATTAGTGGCTCATAGCACAAGTCACTGATATGATTTGGTCTGGACAACTGGGGCCCAGTGCAGGCGGCTACTGCAAAGCAATGACCTCCCATAAACTTTATTTTTATAATAGACAACTATTTATAAAAATTCTAAAATATGTAATGGAGGAAATAAAATATTAGTAATACAATCAGAATTATCTGGTTATATTACTAATTATATGTAATTATGTAAATTATAATTATATAATATATAAATAATCAAATAGTGGGTAAATTTTTATCATTTTTTCTAACTAAATCATTTATTTGGATGTTTTGAATTATTAATAGACATAAAAGGAGAATACATTATGGCAATTTGATAAAGAAATAGACTTGAAATCTAGAGATTCACTTTACCAGGGTTAACAACAGTTTAGTTGAAATAGTAGATTATATGTACAATTGTATTATATAAATGTAATATTATATAAAATTATCAATTATATTACTAATATGTAAAATAATATAAATTATATATTGTATATTATATATAAAATTATAATTTATATCTAACTTATGAAATATATAAATTACTATTATATAAATATTATATAGACAGTTCTACAAGATGTTCTTTTGTAGCTGAAATCTGGAAAGCCTTCCTTCATTGTGCATTATTAAGGGTCAGGGGAAAGTTTTCCTATATACAGTAATTAACATATGAAAAGACTAGAGATGGAAAAGGAAGTAACTTTTGAGCAGAAAGCTAAGAATATGGTACCAAAAGAGGAAAGACCACATAAATCCTTGCAGTCCTTGTTAAGTGTTTTGTTCATAAAAACATAAATATGTATATGCTTAAGATTCCAAAGCAGATTCCCTTTGTTGTGACTAAAAAAAAAAAAAAAACACAATAATACACTTTCTAGCAATACCTGGAGGAGAGAGTGGAGGGAAAATAGCACAGATGTGGAAGAAGGGCTTTTGGTTGATTGTGTTTCATGGGAATGACTGATTTCCCATAGGATGAATAAAAGATGCTCAACAACTTCCAAGTGGGCATTATTAAAGGGAGTAACAGTCCACCCTCTATATCTGTGGGTTCTGTATATACAGATGCAACCAATTATGGAGCAAAATAATTGAAAAAAATTTTGTCTGTACTGATTAGGGAATAATGACCAAAAAGAATATTTTATTGTATTAGGTATTATAAGTATCTAGAGATGATTTAAAGGATGATGATTAAAGGTTGTGTGTAGGTTATATGCAAAAGCTATGCTATATTACATAAGAGACTTGAACATACCTTGGTATCCACGAGGTCCTAGAACCATTCACCTGTAGATATGAAGGGAAAGCCATATACATACATAAAGCTCAGCCTTTAGAATGCGCCGAGGACAGAAGTGGATACAAGGAAAAGGAAGAATTAAGTATAGACACCTACAGCACCACTGCCAACCTCAAGATTTGATCTGTGAATCTTATATGTAGGAAATCATGTATTTGAAAGAAACCAATAGACACCGATTCTCTAATTGTTCATTATTACATAAAGAACCAAGCAGGTAGAGATCGACAGCAGGGAAGCCTGTGTATCAGTATCATCTTAAATGGTAGAATACACAACCAAGAAAAATGGACAGATACCATCAAAACAATTCTAACACAGAAATTAATGAGCCGATGAAAGATGCCTTGAAATTCCCTGTTGATATCGAATTATCTCAATCTGAAAGGAGAATTCTGTGATTACTTCAGCTTATCACATTTCCAAAATTTTATATATAAGCTTGACTTTGGTCACTATAGATGAATATATTCCTAGATACCATTTATAGAAAAAAGTTCTGAGATATATATTGGTATTGATCTCAAAACCAATGAAAGGGACAGTACAGTTCTTTTGGGGAATATAGCTTAAGTTCTTTTTCAATTCCTTCTTCCAGATGAACATACAGTCTATCATCACAAAGAATGAGAATTACTTAACCCAAATTATATCACCTATATTAAAAGAGGTTTAGAGAAAATGCCAAACTGTTATCAACTTGTAGGTATTTTATAAAATAAATATTAAAATGTGTCAATAATAATGGTAATTGTTAGTATGGTACCACTGATTACTAGGTATCTATTAAATAAGCTTCAGTCTTAGTTATATTTTTGTTTACTTGAATATTTTATTGTTCCTGTTCATAACATGATTTTACTAATCTATCAACATAGTTATTGCATGCTTTCATGTGGCAGAGACTAACTTAGGCACTAAGAATTAAGGGGAAAAATTATTATAGGTTCTAATTGCAGACATCTTTAAATGTAAAACTACAGTTCTAGGTGCTGGAAGTCTTTCTAGAAATAGGTGAAATATTTTGAAATATTCTTAAACTATACCATGTGGAAATGTCAAGAATTTCTGTAAGAATTCCAGATTCCCCGTCCTCCCAGATCTGGGCCCACTTTTAAGAAACCATCTAAATAAATCAAATAAGGAGGCAAATCCTCAACAATGTGTAAGGTATATGTAAACCTTGTAAGAAAGCCTCCAAGATATGATTTACCTGATGGTGAAGAAACAGACAGGCTATTGCTGGCCTAAGCCCAGGCAGCTTATGAATGCAAAGGCTACAATGTAAGTCTGTCTTTTCAGAGTCCATTTTCTTTCTCCCACACAGTATTTTCTTATGTTGGTATGAAATTATTTTTAGGGTCCCTCTGAAGATCATGTAGAATCACCAAACATTGCAGTAAAAAAGTGGCCAGACACCTGGTCTGATCTCATATGCTCCCTTCTTTAAATGAGCACTGCAGTGATCTTGGCTGAAGCTTCTGACCAAACTCCATAGCAGTTCCTGAAATGAATCATTTAACAAAGTCTTCCTATCATCAAAAGCTGATCAGATCATCTCCTTAGCAAAGGAAAAATTTACAATCATGGAATCCACACATATCACAGCTACAGGCAGTCTCTATGGCTCTGTTGAAGAGTTATGGTTGTTTGAAGTGTAGTCTTACTATGTAGGTGGAATTTGTCAAGCCCTCTATTTTCCTGCGGGTCCTTCCATGTTTCTACATCCCATTACATCATTTCCTAGCTCAGTCACACTGACTTATAAACCCTACCTCCACAACATAAAAGTGTTCATGCTGACACTTGATACTATCTTTTTCTGCCTCTTTCCCAGTCATATTATCTTAGTTTATAAATGACTCCTTAGTGGGGAAAACAGATTCTGAAATCCATAAGGTTCTTCTGCAATATTTTCTAAAAGCCTAAAATACTCAAATGTTAATTGAATTAATGAATGAGTGTATCCTTTAGGTAAGATAATGTGCAACGTCAAGTTACTAATCAATTTAATCAGACAACATGATTTGATTCGTATTTTAAATTATATTCTATTTTAAATCCACTTGAACTGAATTGAAGGTGAACAGGAATTAAAGTAGGAATGCAGAAAAATATAGTTCAGGTGGGAGAAATAAGGTAAAAGTCCTTTTTACTCCATGAAATTATTTTAAAGAAGATTTTAGATTACATTTTCTGGTATTTAAATATTTTTTCATGAATTTCATGGCAAATAGTTACATCCCTATTGTGCAAAGTAGACAAATGAAACACAAAGTTTCTAAGTAATTGGCTCAATATCCTACAACTAAACCTGCATTCAAATTTCAGCTATGTTTGATGCTAAAACTCTTGGTCTATCAATGGTATTAAAGTGCATACAGCAATTACATAAGAATCAACACAAACTGAGGCAGAAAACCTGGCCAAGTACTAGGTTCCTGCCAATGTAATGATCTTTATTTATACTCTCTATAAAAATATGTAGATAAGTTACATCTGACATTAACTCCCAAAATGGATGAGCCAATTCTGTACCATTTCTCAATGTCAAACAATTTTTTAAGTCTTTTGAGTTTTCTTTATACAAAGTTATTGAGGGAACATATCACATTATTTTTCATCCAGGGCTGGCAGGCCAGGATGGCGTTAGATAGACTAATAGTCAAGGAGCACTTTTGTCTGATTGCACTAAGCAAAATAATGGCCTCTCAAATATGTCTCCATCCTAATCTTTGGAGTTTGTAGATGTTACCTTACATGGTGAAAGGCAATTAAGACTATAAATGGATTTAATGTTGCTAATCAATGAACCTTAAAGAGGATTATCTATGTGGCACCAGGTATTCACAAAAGTCCATTTAAAAGGTTAGCAAATGAGTCAGAAGGAGACATAATGACAGATTCGCTTGACCACTGCTGGCTCTGAAATTGGAAGGGGTCATAAGCCAAGGAATGCAAGCAGCCTCTAGAAGCTAGAAATGTTTAGGAAACAGTCTCCCCTAGAGCCTCCAGAAGGAACCAGCCCTACTGGTCCATAATAATCTGCAGGTACTCCAAAGGTCAAACAGAAAACGGTTTTCCTTTTCTATGGAGTAACAAACAAGTATAGAAACAATTTTATTTTGCACTTTAGAAGCTTTGACATCTTGATACCTTGATCTTAAAGGGACTGGTCCTCTTACATCTAAATTCCTGGAGACAGTGAACAACTTACTTGTAGAGTGCTACTTTCATATGTAACCAACCAATCTGGAACCAACCACCTCTAACACTAGATTCATACAGGGTTTTTATGCAGGAGGGTGGGAGATGTTATTATCCCACTTAATAACCCTCAGGTCAAGTACCAGACAACTTAGGGACAGTCTGTGTCCCAGAGCCTGCTGAAGTTACTCAACCTAGCCAATCCTGAGGCCTCTTGCCCTCCCTCATGCACTCCTTCCTGTGGAAGTGGCAGTAAAGGCTGTTACCCATTCCCCCTCCTCCCTTGGCTTCTTGGTGGCCCTAGAGCTTTCTCACGGGTCCCCTTGTGGCTTTCTGTGCCTACTGCTTCAAGGGACCTGTGAGTGTAAAAACTCTTTGAATCCTTGTGCATCTTACCAAAGCTGATAAAAACAAATCCCAGGCACCTTTTTAAAACAACAAGGCTAGAAAGAACCAAGTGTGGAGACATGGTATGAGCAGGTGGCATGATTAGACCGCTATTTGCCAATGTCCTCCCCCCCAGGTCAGCCACATCTCATCAGGAGCCATTCAGGAGGCTAGTGCCCTTTCCCTGTGCTCAAGGGTAGGCCAGCATGGAGGGTTAAAGAGATAAAGCTGATTATTAAAGTTCACCAAGTCAAGTAAGTGGACATTACCTGGTGGACAAAATCAGTTAAATGAAAAACAGCAAATAATTTGAGAGAAATAAGGATTTAGAGAGTCTGCGTCTAGTCCTGTCATAGGCACAAGGGTTTGCCTTTTAGTTTTACCCAAGTCATGTGTACGATGGCATCACTTCCAGTACCACAAAAGGAACAGGGATAATTCTTAGCTTTCCCTGTTCCCGTTTTTCAGGAACACTGGGCTCAGAAAAAATTCAGCATTGTCACATACTTTTTGGATTAGGAGAAATCTTATCATGGCAGGTCATACTATTTAACTCTACCTTTTAACTTTTTCTCTACCCTGGAGAGCTGTAACATCAGTTTGGGAGTGGGATAAAGTAAAATGCAAGAGTAAATTGTAAATATTGTTTGTGAGATTCCAAGAGACTCAAACCCAACTTTGATCAAACAACTTACGGTTAAAATAAACATTCCTTCATGCAGGAATTATTGCAATCTGTCTCAAACCATTTGTAGAATACTGATTCATGTTTTTTATGCTATCAAACTGGGCTTCCCAAAGTGAAGGCAACCTAGGTCATTCTTGAGATTTTTTTTTTCCCCGAGTCTAATGCAGATGATTTGAAGAAAATCATATCTTTGGGTTTCAAGTTAAATGCCACCATGGTCTATTTTGCTCCAGTAAAACACTGCACCTCAACCACTACCCTACTGATTAATGGCCAATTGGTAAAGGAGAGAAGGAGTGAGGGAGAAAAATGTGCTAAGAATTAACTTTGATGTACGAGTTTGCCCTCCTGGGGTCTCAATCACCAGAACAGAGGAAATCATAACATAATAAAATTGCATTCATGCATATTCACTTAGAAGGGATATTATTTAATATTAACAATATCCCAAGTCATCATGATTTAGCTAATAAGCCAGCAAACAGCAATTCATATTGGGATTGTTTGACTTCCTGTCAAATAGCTACATTCTTGTACATGCAGAAAGAATGGAATAAACAACTTAACTGAGAATTAATGAATTGGAAAATACCTGAAAAGCTTTGTCTGTGATGTGGGTTCTTGGAAGAATTCCAAGTAGTAGTCTTGATTTTGATTAATATTACAATTTACCCTGTTAAAGAAGTACCTCATAAATACTCATGAAGCATTTTATTAGATGATTGTAAATACTTAAAATCTTATTTTGCAATCCTTTTCATCACAAAGAAAAAGAACAGGCTGTGGGCTGTATGTCATTTTGCCTTCTTCATTGCCAACCAAAGCCACATCACCCGTTTTATTTGCACAAGGTTAATGTTCTTATAAATCTGTCTTTTGACTGATGTATAGACCTGATGCTATAATGACACATCCTCCCCCACACCCTGCGTGGCACATCTTCCCAACTGTCTCCACCGCAATGTGTTCCCGACAGTTAGCATCTACTCACAGCAGTTTAGACAACATTTGATGATGTGGTACATGCCAGCAACCTGGAGGGAAAAGTACTAAAAGCAATCTCTCAAAACTATCATAAAAGTTTTGCAAAACTTTTAAAATATTAACTGTTCTTATCCTTCTCTACTTTAGAATAATCATCTTCTCTCTTCCGTGTACCACCTACGCCCTTTGAGTTCCTTCCCTATGTAAGCACATGTTCATTATACTTCACATCATAAAACAATAAAAAACCAAATAAGTCACACTTGCATTTGCCTGTCAAAGGGAAAATAAGAAGCGACTTACCAGTGATGGCTATTCGGTTCATCCAGAGACAGGTGGGCCCTTTTCACGGCAGGACTTGCAGATGCTCTCAATCCCCATTTACAATCTCCCTCCAAGTTCCTGGTGACAGGTCCATCTCTGCGCAGGTGATATTTGTCTCCAGCATCCATTCAAAACAAGCATAATAAGTCAGCTGCAATTCAACTGCCACATATTTCTTTAAAGGAAGCTGAACTGCTTTCTTCCTTTACTCAAGTTACTTTGGGCCTTTCGTCCTTTCTCATCCAATTTCAAACAAATATCCAGAAGGTCTCTTGTTTGTGAGCTTAGTTGGATCCATTTGGGTCCTGTAAGAAACCCAACCTCTTCACTCAAGCCCACCTGCTGGGAAGTCTTTATAGATGCTAGCACCGATTCTAGAAATTACCTAGGACATTCTCCAAGTCCTGAGTCTCCCAGGTGTGTTTTAGCCACCACCTGGGCATCCTTACGTAAAATATAAATTCCAAGGCCCGCTCTCAACTTGGTGAATTCTAGAGAAGGATTGAGGACACGAGTTTTCATACAAGCTTTTCACCCAATTACCCACAGGTTTGGCCAATTCAACAACACCTCCTTTATTCCTGCCAGGTGAGTTCTTCCCGAATTGAGACATGGTACTTCCAGGATCATCTTCTATGGCTTCTACCAATGTTTCATACCATGAAGTAGATTCACTCCTTGGCCTTTGAATCCTACACTTCTCCCAAAATTCAACTCCTGGCATTTGCCCTCAGCACAAAGAGGGGAAAAAGAAAAATCGCAATTCAAAACTGCACTCTTCCTCAGGTTTCCCCCCATTAGGAAGAGATATTTTCCCACTAACAACTTCCAGACATGGAAACTGATAAGAAACAGCTCCTGTCTTCAAAAGCAGCCGTTGTTCCCCCTCATGATTCCATGTTTCTTTCCCTGACTTGTCACAGTGATGGCTTTATTCATTTCAACAAAGGGCAGCTGCGTATTGTTACCAAACAATTTTGGTAAACACATTACATTAGACTTCCCTCTGGAACAGCAAATTTTTCTGATCTCCTGAATCTTTTACACTCACAAACTGTTGACGACTACAAAGCAGTTTTCTTTACGTGGGTTCTATGTCTTGATAGTCACCGTTTCATTTAAAATGGAAAACCACTTCAAACGCAGCCCTGTGGCCGGTGTGACCAAATGCCATAGTCTGGGTGCCTTATAAATAGTAGGAACATTATCTCTCACAGTTCTAGAAGCTGGAAGTCCAAGATCAGGGCGCCAGTGTGGTCTGGTTCTGAGGAAATCTTGCTTCTCCAACTAAACCCACCGCCAAAAATAACCTTCTCCCGCTCTCTGGCCTCTTTTATAGCCACGCAGCCTCACCAGGGCTCCGCCCCCTTGACCTAATCAATTGTGGAAGGCCCCGCCTCCTAGTAACCATCCTCTCGGGTATGAGGATTTGAACCTATGAATTCTGGAGGAGGGAGCATAGCATTCAGGACACAGCTTATGCAAACATAATTAACATGAAAAGAAAAGAAGAAATGAAAAAGGTGGCATCATTTTACAAACTCTCATTTCAATAAAAGACAGCTGGATTCTATTATCTTCATTGTTGGTGAAGCTATTCTCTCCTAGGTGTGCTCAGCCACCTCCTGGAGAAGTCTCTGGAAAATCCAGGCCTCCTGGGCCACTCTTCCACTATTCCCTCTGAGAAATACTGCAGTTAAACACAGAAAAACTAAAAAAAAAAAAAAATTAAAATTAAAATTTAAAAAAAAAAAAAAACCTGTTTCACATCCAGACACTATTAAATCTGTTGGAATTACAAAGGTTATTGACCTGAGGGTATTTGATGTTGGGTTTTTTCAAAATCTTAATTAAGCTTTATTTCTTTTGGTCACAGTTTTTCGAATGGGTTTTGCTGTTGTTTTTGCCCTTAGGCTGAAGCACCTAACTATTCTAACTGCTGTTTAGTTTAGAATAGTAAAGTCCTTTGCCCAGCTCTGCCTTCCTTTGAAGAGAAGTCTAAAGGAGAATCGGTGCTGTTGATGGATCTTTCTACCCATCTTCTCTGCACAGTGGGCTGGTTCTTTCTTTTTGGTGTACTCTTGCAAAAGGAAGATGTAACAGAAGAAAGTCATTTTTATAGCATATATAGTTGGCATTCTGGTCCTTCCCCTTCCAACAGCACACCTAGGAGACAATAGCTTCACCAACAGACAATGAAGATATTAGAATCCAGCTGTCTTTTGTTGAGACTTGAGTTTGTAAAATGACGCCACATTTTTCACTTCTTCTTTTCTTTTCATGTTAATTATGTTTGCATAAGCTGTGTCCTGAATGCTGTGTTCCCTTCTCCAGAATTCATATGTTCAAATCCTCAATTCCAGAGAGGATGGTTACTAGGAACCGGGGCCTTCCACAATTGATTAGGTCGAAGACATCAGTCATTCTTACTTGAATATTCTTTCTTTCCACAACATATTCCATTACTTCTAGATTAAGAAATAATCAGTATTATTTTGTAGATTTTAAAAAAATAGCAACATAACTAAAGATCTAGGAATGATTACCTAAGCCAATGTCTGCCACACCAACCAATAATATCCTTTGTAGCATAGTTTGGAATATGAGATTTTAGATGACACCTACTAAAACCTCTAAGAAGCTGTTGGTGACCTCCTGTGGGTCACTGGACACTGCTGACATCATTTCATTCATAAGATGTAACCTATCCTTCTCTATTCCACATTTTTACATGTAAAACCATGCAGGAATCTATTTTATAGATATATTGGACAAAGGAGACACTTCTCTGTGAAAGCATAACACAGCAGAATGTTTCTCTCTCTGACAAATTATAAAATTATATCATGCAATTTGGTTATTCTTCCAAAAATGAGCACTATTTATTTTGCTCTGTTTCTGATGATATGATTAAACAAAGAGCTAGTAAAAGTTAACAAAATTATAAATGGTGCTGAATTCTCAGAATGATTATAGAAGAAAAGTGTAAAGTTTTTCCTGTTGTGAAAATTTAGAAACCTCCATATACAGAACATATGTATACATATATGAACCAAGTAAACACACACATAGATGATATGAGAGAGTAAACTGTGATTAGTTCAGCTAGTATATTGATTATCCATTATATGTAGGTCACTATTTCAGGCATGTAGAACAGAATAAGCTACAGGCTGTGGCCACACAGAGTTTATGCTCTATTGAGAAGGCAGTATTATTGCCAAATTGGATTTCTACTATTATGGAAAATATTAAAGTACACTGAATTAATAGAAAGGGAAATAACAATTCCAACAATGGCTAATATAGAATTTACAAAGAAAGAAATATTTACAAAGAAAGATTGAAGTTTAACCAGGGGAGTTTCCACACTGAAAAGAAGAATGGGATCTAAGATACAAATATAAGAAAATATAGAGTGTGTATTTGGGAAATTTCATCCTCAGAGATTTGTAGATTATTGTCAATGTTTTACAAAGGGTATTTTTCCCTCATGAACTCAGAATTAGATTAAGGACTTCATAGGCCAGAAGTCATTGGAACTCAATACGGATGAGCAGTTGTCAAAAGTTAATAACTTGCACTGATTATTTATGATCCCATTGAAGTTTCTTTAATTAAGCTGGCTTTCATAATCCCTTTCTAATGCCTTATCAGCTTGATTTGTATCTGTGTAAGCCCTGGCTGCAGCAAACCAGGGGGTCTGTCATGAGACTCAAGATGATACAAAAGAATTTTAGACTTAAATGAACAATTGATTAGCTAGCTAGCCACTAAGCATGGGTTATGGTAAGAGCTGGTCTCTCAGATTGAAGTCCATATCCTGAGATATTGGCACAAAATGCTTCACTCCTGAAATTGGATATCAGCTGTCCTAATACCACCAGACAATACTTTATCATGATGCAATATATGAACTTAGAAAAATTCAACCTAGGCTTCTGGCTGCTATTAAGTCATCACCTTTGCATCCCCTCTCAGATTTCTTAGAACATGCTCCTAAATAGGCCCAAAGATGCCATCTGTTGTGAATTTACTAGGGTTCAGCCAACTTCTCCTGTAAAGAGCCAGATAATAAATATTTAGGCTTTCTGGGCCATATGGTATCTGTTGCAACTGCTCACCTCTACCATTGTAGCACAGAAGCCGCAGAGACCATATGTAAATAAGTGAGTGCAGCCAGATTTGACCTGGGAGCTTTTCTGACCCCTGCACTCAACTCTTGGGCTTGTGGAGTGAAACCCTTAATGAGATCCCAGTAAAGCAAATTAAAAGGGAAGAAGAAATACAGAATGCTAAAGGTACAAAGTACAACAAAGAAGTCCCAGCTTCAAAGCAGTTGATATGTCCAAGAATGGAGGGGGAAAAAAGAGAAAATGTAACAGGTAACACCAATAAAAGAGAATAATTCATCGTGCTACATCAGCTCCATTCGGACACGTCAAAACAGACTTTGTCATCATTAGATTTACCCTCAGCATCCCTCAGCATCAGAATCACCTAGGAGTCTCCTTAAATATGCCATTTCTTAGGCTTGAACCTAGACTTCTTGAATTGTACCTCCAAGGTAGACCTTTGAGGTTTGCCATGTGTAATAAGACTAAGCAAATTGTCATACACACTCAGGCTTAACAAGAGTTTTGGTCACCTTCAAGAGTGTGCGGTCCACTCCTTAGCCCCCTAATTGTTAACTTTGCTTTTTAAGCACTATGTGAAGTCTCAGGTAAGAAGAGAAAGAATTGCCCACTACCTATGAATTGATGTTTTGTTCTGTTAACACCTATACTTACTCTCACCTTCTAGACTTTATCCTTCAACTTCATTCATTATAGGAAGAACCACCATTATTAGCAGACAAATTTGATCCTGATTTCCAGACTCAACTAGGAAAAGAACCCAAAGCCTTTTCCGTAACAGATTTTCTCCTGTGAAATGTGATCTGAGCATTAAGGAGACAACTTTTAATTATGGAAAGATTTTTGATAGTATTGTTTTCATATGCACATGTCTTTAAAGTAATACAGTTTAGATTCTGGAAATGTCCCACTGGATGGAAAAAAATAAGAGAAAAAATTAAGCATTTAGATAAACACTTATCGCCAAGCAAAACAAAATAAGATTCTTAGAAGAAAATGCATTTGGTTTTTCTACATCTGAAGCAAAACCAAATGCACTGCAAGTGAAGAGATGTGATAGTATTCCCTTATTACATCTTTAAATGAGAAAGAAATAAAACCATACAGTTCTGGAAGACACCTTGCTCTGTGTGTATTTGTGTTAATGGATTTAATCACCAGGCAACTTGATACTTAAAATAACAACTCAGAAATGTGAATCTTATAGAAAGAGGGTTATCAAGTAGATAGAATCTTAAATAATATACTTTTAAAATATTGGCAGGGTAGGGGATGTAGCTTGGTGGTAGAGCACTTGCCTAGCACACATAAGGCCCTGGGTTCAATTCCCAGCACAGGAAAAAAAAAATTAAAACAATTGGCAAAAAATTCAAACATAATGGTAAATCTTTTTATAATTTATTATAGTCCTACCAAAGTGAATTTATATATTATTTTAAGTCATTTTATTCTTAGGAACAAAGTCCAATATAAATTGGGCTCAGATTTAATTTCTTTTGTCACAAGGATGGACTTGAGAGGTAGCTTTTGTTTTCTTTGATTTCAGAATAGCTTTGAATGATCTCCTCTTAAGGATACAGAAATGGTTTTGCAGTCTTTTGTTGTTTCCTTGTTAATCCCCTAAGACTTGTGAATTCTATTAAGTAATTTTTATCTTACTTGTCTTTTTTTTCTTGTCCATTTTTCTCTGCTGGACTTTGGGATTTATGCAAATCTCATCAAAAGGAGACTGTCCTGCTTAAGAATAATGTCCTTTTTTTTTTTTTCTACTTCTGTTTTAACCTGAGTTTCTTGATCCAGTCACTTTTGGTCCAGAAGCTCAAGTTCAAGTTTTCTTGAAGAAAAGTTATTTATTTCTCAGGGGATATGATTATATCATTTTTTCTCTCTCTCCTCCAATGACTTATTGAAATATATTTCTGGGGACTAATTTACATTAATTCCAAAGTATGACTCTAAGGGCATGAACATTAATTGAAAGACTATTTTTATCACCTTATGCTCTCCTTAAAAAATAAATGACACTTTTTCCCACATTTAATTCAAATTTTACTTTTGACTAGGGTATTAAATGTCAGAAAATATACTTCTGAGTATGTGTATTTGTTTAATAATTGTCTAACAAATGCAATTAGTCTTAAGAGAATAGTTTATGCTGTGTTTCTTTGAATTCTGCAAAATAAAACAGTCATTTCTGATGAAAAAAAGTCCCTGTAAGTACTTTTGCCTTAAGATATCAGTAGTTAACAAACATACCTATCCATAAGAAGCAGCCCATAAAGGAAACCTTCAATGTAGATTCAACGTTTATAGCACCAACATTTGTACAATCAATACAAAAATCATTTAGCTTCGTGAAAATCAGGTAATAATAACAATTATACTCACATTCATTGAGTAATTGGTTAGTACTGAACGTGGTCCCTTTGTGATTTAATGATCACAACAATCCTAAACAGATATTCTTAATATCATGATTTTATGTAAACTGTATAAAAGTCATAAATCTCATAAGTAGTAGGACCAGAATTCTAATTTAAGTATATATACTCAAAAACCTCTGATGTTGTCTCCATATTATACCTGAATATACCAAAGAAATTTTTTTCAAAAATGTAAAATAATTTTCTCTACAAATCTCCCATCATGAATGCATTGGTCTTAGGAAAGGATTCTGATTATGGCATATATACCAGATTAAGGTTTGTCAGATTCAAACTTAGTTAGGTAAAAAGTTCACCACCTCAAAGGGATGGCTCCACCCACTGTAAGATCCATTTTATCTGTAGACTACAATAGTGCTACCAGCTCATCTTCCTTGGACTATACAATCAAAAAAAAAAAAAGTCAGTTAATCCATCAAATGTTTATTAACAAATGAAAAAATGAACTCATGAAGTGAACCAATGTCCCCTGAAGTGAAGAAATCACAATTTCACATACACAAATCAAGATAATTGAAGAAACAATTTCTAGATTAATTAATTTGGTTTCTACTTGAAAAGGATAAAACTTCCTTTTATGATTTCAGAGATTGAGAATCTTTTTCCTGACTTCTGTACCTTCACACACATACCCACACGACACAAAATGTCAAACTGGTACTTCATCTTAGAAGTTCTGTTCCCCACAGAGAATGATGGCATGCCCTGAGTCCCTGTAGGGTATGTTCCACCACAGGGCATGTTTCCAGTGTCCCAACACATGCTCTGGAGTGAGGATTTCCATCACCCTACTCCACTGAGAGCATCATTATTAAGCTCTACCACAGCAAGATGATTTCATATGAGCAGAATACTAGCATACAAAAGAATGAGATTTCAAATTTTTTTTGTTTTTACACTTAAAGTGAACATGTTGATTCTTTTTTGATGCTTTGTGTGCATATAAGTAACATGTAAGAAATTGTACACATTTAAAATATATATATCTTGATGAGTTTGGCCATAGGCATACACCTGTGTACAACTACCACATCCAAGTCTGTCTCTTTTAAATTTTTCCTTATTGTCTTTGGAATGTTTGTGTGTATGTATTTTCAATTTTGATAAAAACACAATATGAAATTATCTTCTTAACATATTTCAAAATATGCACTATTAAGTATACACAATGTGCACAGTAGTATGTTGTCAATTATAGATAGTAGTGTATTATATAACAGATCTCTCAAATTCTCACATCTATACCCATCAAAAACAATTCCTATGTCCCCTTCCTCCAAGGTCCTGATAACCATCATTTCATTCCTTCTTTCTGAGTTTGACCATTCTGGTACCTCATGTACAGGGAATTCTGTAGTATTAATCCTTTTCTTTGACTGGCTTCTCTCACTTAGCATATGTTGTCATGCATGATAGAATTTTCTCCTTTCTAAAAATTGAATAGTAGTGTGTATGTGTATGTAACACACATTCTTTATGCATTCATCTGTTAATGGATCTTTGAGTTATTTCCATATACTGGCTGTTTGTAAATAATGCTGAAACAAACATGGAATTATAGATATCTCTTGTACATCTGTTAATTCTTTAAACTATCTCTAATATTTAAATATATGACTGATCCTCATACATGTTAGAATTACAAGAAAAGGCAACATTTCTTAAAAATACCAAAAACCCACAAATATTCTGGGTACCATTTTATCACTGAAGAGTTTAAGAAACTTGAGATCAACGTATCATCCCAATTTGTTTTATGTATCTTTGTTCAATTTTATTAAAATTATCTGATAGATTAAAACAAAAATATTTGAATCTTAAGGATCAATTTGTGCCATTTGAAATTAAAAAAAAAAAAAAAGAACCACCATTCTCTTGACCTCAGTGTGAGTTTGGTTGACTTGGATTGACAGAATGATTTCCCACAGCTATTCAGAATACAGGAAATCATTCTGTCGATCCAAGTCAACCAAACTCACACTGAGGTCAAAGACTAGTTCAAATGGGTTACATAGAAGGGAATTTTGCTGTTTTGATATATTATTCATTGAAAATACTCAGAACATTCCAGATGTAAACAGAAGACATTAGATTGAGTGCTAGGCCACCTATGCATATTCGAATAGCTTTACATACCCTTCATGAAGCAAACCACAGTGACTCAATGAGAAGATACAGAGAATGGACTATAAGAAATGAGGGGATGCTGGAAGGATCTTCCATCTGAAAACTAAGTAACACTATGTCATCACAAAATCTTTGAGGACAAATAAAGGAATTTAACGCCATGTGCACTATAACCATCCCAAAATATTTTTGTTCATGTAAAACTGTGACCTAAGATGTATTTTTGGCCAGCTCTTGAACTTACAATGTGCCAAACGGGGCCTAAAGTTTTCCTCATTTGAATCAAGAGTATTTTTTAGCGCTCTCTGTTTCGTGGCGTCGTGTCCTGGACTGGATTCGTCCGCGGTGACCTTCCACCATGATATTCTGCCTCATCTCTGGTTCAGAGCTATGTAGTTGGCTGATCATGGACTGAAGCTCCAAAATAATGAGCTCAAATAAACACTTCCTCCTCTTAATAAAAAAAAGTAGTTATCAAGCTAATTGAAAAATAAAGATTCTGGTCCAAAAATGCACTGGAACACCCGTATGTATACAAGTACATTTCTCTACCTACCTACAAATGTTCTGTATTTTAAAATGAATGTATGGGATTCATGGATAAATATCACAAATTCAACATACAACTGCAGAATAATTTTTAAGGATTGTTTTTCATACATCAGCTGGTCCTACATAAAATATTTCAATTAGTCATCTGAAAGAGAGGACAATATATTTTCTATAAATGAAGTTGAAATGAATATTGAATCTTTCTAAAAACCATATATATTTAAACAATGAAATTAATACCTTAATTTATTCTCTAGCAGTCATCTTATTCTCTGGTTTCCTTGTAAAACTTTCCAAGTCTAAAGTTTATACTTGTTTCACAAAAGGGCAGCAGTACCTGTAAGATCACTCAGGTCAAAATAGATGTTTTTCCTTACTTTCTTTACCAAGCATCAAACTTTCTTCTTTCAACTGTTTTTAGCATATTTTATTTATGGTAACTCCTTGCTCACCCAGATATCAAACACCTAATAATTTCATAGCTATGTTCATGAAAAGAAAAGAAATAAACAAAGCTTGAACAATGAAAACACCTGCCTTGAAGTCCATGAAGATTGTCTTTGATGCATCTGCAGAAACTTATGATGTAGTTCAAACATTCTTTGGGGCAGTGGTGCACAGCCGGCTGTGGATAATGACAGCTAAAGAGCACCAAGAAACTTAACAATAAACAGCATGTTGGGATCACTGAGGACAGGAGCAAATCCACTCTACCTAACAATAAATCCTGCTGGTGTCCTGAATTTTGGAATCAGAATTGGTAACAGTATTGAGAAGCAACTGAAACAATTTGGGGAGTATGTCCCTGAAATGCTCCACTGTAATTCCAAACATAGTAATTATTTGTTAATTTGTATTCCAAATATTTATTAACTTTGAATCACTAATGAGACTCTATGATAGCTATATTTCATTTTTGATGGCAGGTAAATGTACATTTGTATGTCAATATATGTATTCACCTGTATGTATGCATATGCATAAATATATATCTATATATACATTTGCATACACATAAATGTGTACATTTACTTGTACTTTACATGTACTTTTATGAATATGTTTGTTCTGTGATGTTGAATATACTTCATGAATGAAATATGAGGGGAAATAAACATCTGATTCCTAAAAATTGGTATTTATTGGTATTTTGCTAATCCTTGGTTATGATTGCCCATTAGTGTTATTTAACTTATTTCCTGAATTTTTATTTCTCTGATGATCAGTGATCTCTAATTTGTTTCCTGATTCCTTCTAGTTGGCAATATTTTTCATGATGTCCAATCCTTTGCCTTTTCCATTTCTAGTGAGTTTAGAATTTCTGCACAAATTACCTCTGTCTGGACTAAGCATTGAATTATATCGTTAATAGCTGTGATTATAGGTCTGATAGCACTGTCAGATCCAGTGCCATGGTTTGGTCTGATTTACCTGGGTTTCTGGATGTCCTATGTCGCCCATTGACAAGTTGCCCACATGTGAGCTATGCTGGATGTTCTCTGACAGATGTATTATCCCTGCAAATTGAAGTAAACCTGCTTCTTTCTTCCCAGAAAGATTTATCTTGAAAGTGACATTGCTTCTACAAAAGACCCATGTATACAAAGGATGATATCTTCTGTTTAAATAGGAATAGATTTAAGGCTTTATTGTGTTGTATGCCATTATTTATGATCTGCATTTTAAAGAAATCAGGGGTTCTTACACAGAATGTGAAGCTCCCATTTCCTGCCTAGTGTCTGAATTTCCTCTGCTAATTCTCCAGCCAAAGGTGATACAGCCATCTGTTTGACCACCTGCAGTAATGAGGTCAGTATTCTCTTTCATTTAAGGCAGGTAAGATTTTTCAAGAGACGAAACTATTAGATTGTGATTCTTTAATCAACTGCAAATACATTTTACTTTTTGACTCAGGTTTTTCATCCTATTTTCACATAAGTCCTTCCCCTCCATCCCTGCATATACTTGACTTAGCTAACCATGACCTCTGCTGAGAAATACCTGCTGAACATGCCTCACTGATACAGAAGCACAATTTTGTACTCAGATCACAATTCAATGAAAATGCCATGTGTAATTTTAAAAAATTATTGATTTATTCTAATTTGTTATATATGATGGCAGAATGCAATTCAATTCATATTACACATATAGAGCACAATTTTTCATATATCTGGTTGTACACAAAGTAGATTCACACCATTTGTGTCTTCCTACATGTACTTAGAGTAATGATGTCCATCTCATTCCACCATTTTTCCTACTCCCATGATCCCTTCCTTCACCTCCCATGATCCCTCACCTCATTCCCATTATGAGTCCACGTCCTCATATCAGAGAAAACATTTGACATTTGGTTTTTTGGGATTGGCTTACTTCATTTAGCACAATATTCTCCACCTCCATCCATTTACTTGTAAATGCCATTATTTTATTTTCTTTTAATGCTGAGTTATATTCCATTGTGTATGTATACCACATTTTCTCTATCTATTCATCGACTGAAGGGTATCTAGGTTGGTTCCACAATTACTATAAAGCTTCTTCTCAGCAAAAGAAACAATTAGTAAAGCTGAACACACACACACACACACACACACACACACACACAACCAATCAACAAATGGGCCAAGAAACTGAACAGACACTTCTCAAAAGAGGATAGACAATTAATCAACAAATATATGAAAAAAATGTTCAACATTCCTAGCAGTTAGAGAAATGCAAATCAAAACTACTCTAAGATTTTATCTCACTCCAGTCAGAATGGTAGCTATTAAGAATATAAACAATAAGAGTTAGCGAGGATGTGGGGGGAAAGGCACACTCATACATTGCTGGTGGGACTGCAAATTGGTGCAGCCAGTTTGGAAAGCAGTATGGGGATTCCTTGGAAAACTTGACATGGAAAAACCATTGGACGCGCTCCTAGGTCTATACCCAAATGAACTTAAAACAGCATACTACAGGGTTGCAGCCCCATCAGTGTTTATAGCAGCACAATTCACAATAGCTAAATTGTGGAACCATCTGTAATTTAATAATTTGCTTATCTATTAGAACTCAGAAATTTTCTAATATGGAAGACCTCCTACTAATAACTTAGGTTATATTTATTCACTCATTTTTCAGAACTTTTCCTTTGACAATTTCTTAAAATAGCCTCAGAAAAAGAAAACAAAAAAGATCCAAATTCAGGGTGGGCTGTAGCAGTTGTCCTTGTGAATCCACCAAGACTCTGTATCATTCAGATTTCAGATTTGCTTGTCTCCTTGGAGTTTCGTTGAGTTTGGTTGTATCAAGTGCTTTTTTCATGCAGTCAGAAAGATGATTATTGGCAACTCCAGGCCCACAGCCTGTGATTCCAGATAATTCACTCTCTCCTACAGGAAGCCACCTGCGAAATGTGTGTGGACCAGATAGGCATTGAAGCCATTGGGTGGGAAGATCTGGTATCTAAAAACTCACAGCTGCACTCCTCTTGGTGAGATGGCCCCCTATTCATGAACTCCCAGCTCTGCTTAAAGGTCCTGGGCAACACAGGAGATGGGTGTGACCCTTTAAGAGCCAAACAGCCTGTCTACCCTAACCCCCCCACCCCCCACCTATATCCTGTTTTTCCTAAAGAAGCAAGCAGAGACAAGACTTCTCCCACACTGAAACTATACTTCTGTGTCCTGTGTCTATTTCATAGTACTATTTTCTTAGCCTTTATTTCTCAGCCAGCTCTTCCCTCCAGAGGGGAACTCGTTCCCTCACCCATGCGGTACAAGTGGGAGACTCTCCCATTATCTGACTATCATATGACAAGGAAGGACCCAGACAGCATAAGCACAGGACATGGTACTGCTGGACCAGCTTGGCACAATTACATTGGATGGGGAGGTACAGTTCTCCAAAGGAATGAAATTGGTTCCATTTACATTATCTATGGATGCAAAATTTTAGAATAAATGATTATACAAATAAGAATGTCACCTGTGCTCTAGAGAGTTGCAAAATCTGGCAACTAGTGAGAAACTTGCATTTCTTTTAGAATGGTTGATAATGGAGGATAGTTTGAAATCCACAGAGACCATACATATTGCATTTCAGCCTCTTATCTGATGTTATTTAAATCCCATGACCTCTACCTGAGAGACTTTCCATTCATGATGGTCAAGGAGTGAATAAAGATGCAAATCCAAAGAGTAAAAGAGATTTTTGAACTGCCCAAAATCAGAACCATGCAAGTATGAAAGCAAGAATCTGGAAATTTCTTCAGGGTCCCATGTTAGAAAGGTTAAAAATAAAATTTTCCATGTGGTAATAGGACACTCTGTGGGTAATCTAAACTCATTGTTGCAACAAAGTTTGCTTCTGCAGGAGAGCTTATAATGTTTTATACTCTACCACAATAAGCCTATCTTCCCCATGCTAAAAACTTGACTGTTTAATCCATGAAAGGTGATTTTGGTTCATATACTACACTTTATTAAAATTCCTACACACAGTGTTAATAGATAAATGCCTCAGGTAACTGAGCTTGCCTTAGCAATTACGAATACCCAACTCAATGACTGGCCCACAGCAGTGACTCTGTAAAGTGTGAATCAAAAGACTCAAATTCTTGGGCTAGATGATGTTGTTGAAAGTCTTGACCATTTTTTGATATCTATGTCTCTACTTATGCAATGTAGCAAATAAATCCATGAAATTTACACCAGATCCAATTTTTCTATTTTCATTTATCCTTTGTTTTAGAAACGAGGCACATTTTCAGGACTAAAAATTGGAGAAAGTGTATCTTAACGCCTTTGTATTGCCCTGTTTAATGTTTCAAAGAATTTCTACATTATGGCATTTCCTCTTCAAAGCAATCCTCTCCTTTCTGTAGATATTATGGACAATTTTTTTCAGATGACGGAATGGGCTTGCTCAAGGCCTGAGGAAAATTCTTATTCTGTGTTTCAGTGATTTTGCTGGTAGTTATTTCACTCTCCCATTCTGATATTTCACCGGGTACAATGTTCAAATGCCTTTTCTGCATAAAATACAGAAAAAGATACTATTGAGTTGGGGTGGGGGAGGGCAGAAATTTTGTCAAAAACCTGTGCCGAACAAGAACACAAAAAAGAATGCCTAATTATGTAAAGTTTACTGCTTAATTTAAAAGCCTTTCTATTGTACAGGATCTTTTTAATTACTGCTGTGAACTGCATCTCCTGTGATCTTTCATGTGTACTGCCATCTGTTTTTAAAACATCTTATGATCTTGAAATAACATTGCATTCCATCCACAGTCTTTTATTTAGTCTACTGGGACAATGTGAAAGACCCCACACAGTGTGACTGCAAATCTCACTGCTTCCCTGTGAAAGAAAGAAAACAAAGTCAACTACAAAAACCCAGTATGTTTTCAAACTTCATCTAGATGATAGCCTCTGGATTAATAAATCGTAAGAAATAGTTCTGGCACTAATTAGCTGCATAGCTAATGTAAGTTACTGTATCTTTCTGACTTTGTTTTCTGACTTGTATGAAGAAGGGCTAGATTGGTGAAAAGTATAGGATTCTCTAGGTCTAAGCTACTGATAAACTAAGGGCTCAGTTTGAATAACATAGAGTCCAATATTGTGTAGTATCATCTTCCCCTCCCCAGAAGTTGTTTCTCTGTCTACACACAAACACATAGAGACACACAATACTAAGCAAGGCTTTAACATAATTACAAAATGAAATTGCTATGTAATAGCTGGTTTCAGGCTTGATTTTACAGCATCCAGACTCTCTTTGGATACTGAAAGAATATCACAGTGGAAAAAAGTGAATAAAAGTAATGATAATTCATTATATTAAAAAAGTCCTGTGTGTTATCATGTTACTATATCTTTTTAGGATATTGGGCATGATGCAGTAAGAAATTTATAGATTTAATAACAATAAAATCTATATTAAGGATATATAAAAAGAAGAAAGTTGGACTAATCTGTTATGTCTTATTGGAGCCTAGAGCTTTCACTTGCACATAGTAGATGCTAAATAAATATTTCCTAATCTTTGGAATTTTATGATTCCATGATTTATAATTGTTTGAGTGAAAGGGGTAGCCATTGCTTGCCAAAACCAAGCAGTCTGATCAGTACCTAACACATGGAAAAATAAACTTCTAATTAATTAATCCATTTATTTAAACAAAAAAAAATTGTTCAAAACATTTGTTTAAAAAGGCACAGCTTTTAATTTTTTTCTGAGATTATATCATGAACTTGCTAAAGAAATAAAAGAACATATAACAAAGGTATTGTGTAAAAATGATAAACATAAGAATTTGTAATGGCAAAACATTTTATATAATCTGTTAAAAATTGAATTGGTTAAAGTAATCAAGGGCATCTACAAGATGCATTTTTAAAAGGACAATAATATATACACTTGTTATTTTTAAGTAAAAAATAGAATAGAAATTGTATAGTTGCCTGACACTGTTTATAGAAATATATTTTGCTAATATAAATTAAAATTGTATATATAGTAGAATATTTTTATTTTGCATCATCTAATTAACCAATTATTTTATTGTATTTTTTAAAATTTAATTAATTTATATATGACACATTATAATTACACATAATAGAGTAACACACAACATAAAAATTTTAATACTGACATTAACTATATTATGTCTTCAAACTATGATTAGATTTTAATTCTTCATGCATATTATAAATTTGGGGGCACATAAACTTTTAAAAGGAATTTTACCTGACTTTTTAAAACATATTTCTGTTTCAATTTTAGCACTACTACTTGGTAGGACTTGGACAAACTCAAGTTGTCTTCCATTTCTTCTCTGTAAAAAAATAAGGAAAGTCTCAACTGAAAACCACTGTACCATCAAAGAAATGAACTAGCCAATGGAGAAAGTTTGTCACTCAATCATTATTTAATGCATGTAAAAGCATCAATTGAAAAGTCATATTAAATTTTGAGGAATACAGTAGATTCCCATTGCTTTATCTGTGGCTTCACTTTCCCCCATTACATGGTCAATCACAGTGCAAAATACAAAAGGGAAAATTTCAGCAATAAGTTATCATAAGTTTTAAATACATGCTGTTCTGAGGGTTACCTGAACAGAGATACCATGGCAGTCAATCTGATAACAGGGAAAGCTACTAAGAGACTCAATAGGCAGACAGCTTATACAGCATGGGCATGCAGCACAAAAGCATGACTCATGCCCAGACAGTATAGAACAGGAAGGCTGTATATTTTACTATGCTACTTCGAATGGCTTCCCAGGTACTGTTGGTGGGAATGTAAATTAGTATAACCACTATAGAAATAAGTACGGAGGTTCCTCCTAAAATTAAAAAAAGAACTCCCACAAAACCCAGCACTACCACTTTACAGAATCAGCCAAGGTCCCATCAATAAATGATTAGATAAGAAATGTGGTACATATACATAGTGGAGTTCCATTCAGGCCCAAAGAATGAAATCATGTCAGTTGAAGGAAAATGGATGGAACTGAAGATCATCATGTTAAGCAAAATCAGTTAAACTCAGAAGGACAAGTATTGAATGTTTACTCTCATAGGTGGATTATAGGGGGGAGAGAGAGAGAGAGAGAGAGAGAGAGAGAGAGACCACATAAAGCTAGAATAGAGACTGTAGTGAAGAGGAAAGGCATTCGGGAAAAGGAGAGGGCAGGGGAGATAAGTGGGAGTAGTGGGTCATAGAAATAACCAAAATACGTTTTCTGTATATATGAATATACCACAATGAAACCCACTATTCTGTGTAACTAATAGGCCCTAAAAACAATAAAAGAACATCACCCCAGAGAAAAATGGAGAAGGTCAATTGTAGCTTAAAGCTGCATTGTAACACTTACAACCATGCTTCATCCCCTCACATGGGCATGACATCACCTCACGCCCTCATTAGAAGAAATAGGATATGTGTGATACAATACGGTATTTGAAAGAGATCAATTCATACAACTTTTATTGCAGTATGCTATTGTAATTGTTCTATTTCATTATTAGTTATCAATCTCCTACTGTATCTTATAAATTAACTTTATCATAACTACCTATGTATAGAGTTTAGAACCATCAGGTATCCAACTGGGGTCTTGGGATATATCTCCTGTGGAGGAGAGACTGCTATATTTGAACTACACAGATACACCATCCATTCATTATAAGACCCTTTTACAGATGGTGCAAACTCAGATGCCTACTAATAATGAACAGTATGCAAGGAAGGCTGGTGATTGAAATGAGCCATTAAGCAAAAATGAGGCCAGATGCCCTGAAGAGGAATGTGTCAGATTGGAAAACAAACCTTCCAGGGGTCCAGAGTGTGCTAACTCACTTATCCCTTGTGACTGTTGCCACATGGGAATAAAGGTTCTGCATTACCAGATTATTGACAGGAAACCCAGATTCTTTATGAGAGTCTCTCAGTGTTGACCATGACGTGGAGAACTGTCTTCATTGTTATTTTTAACACCCCAATGGCCATAATTTTGTACATCATATATGTGACATTCAGTCAGACAAAAGACCATTCCTTTTGTTGCTTTGAACCTCCAGTGTGGTAAGTGTGCCATGTAGCATGAATCAGAGTCCCACAGAAACAGTCAGCACATTCAGGATATGGCAACTGAGAAGGATTAACTTTAAAAGGTGCAGGCAGGGTACTACACAGGAGTAGAAAGGGATGATGCAATAGTCCAGGACAAGCAACAGCAGACACACAAGAAGGGATAATAAAGAGGATGGCTCAATAGGACTGGAAACAGAGAATCCTGAAATCAAGTTTGTTTTGATCAAAGGTGGGGACCTTCAACTGAGGTCATAGTCATTCTCAGGCAACAGCACAGGCTAGGACCCAGGTCCCTCCGACTCTGGCTGGAAACCCTCAGCCAAATTCAAAACCATCCATAGAGAGGCTGTTGATGTGGTCCTACAGATCAGCCTGCTGGGCAGAGAGGAAGGTGAAGAGGATAGAGAGAGGATCTGGAGGGCCAAGTGCAGACATCTGTTGCAAATCCTAAATTATATATTGTTCATAAAGTGTTAAAAATCATCTCAGAAATGCTTTGTACCTTTCAGGTAGCCTGCTATTTCTCATTCTATGCAGGATATTTACAACCAAATGCAATCATTTTGCCAAAGTGTAACCAAAGGTAAATTAATGTATGACTTTATACACCACAATCTAACAGGCTGTTAAACAGCATGATCGAATTAAAGGTCCTGAAAATGGCATAACTGATGGCACTGTCTTGGAAAAAAAAAAGTGCTAATGTGGAGGTTCATGAAATGTGTATGAACCGTATAACATATTCATGCCCTATTACTGAGAATTTCAAAGTGTCTCACTGCTCAAGATAATAGGCCTTGATTCAATTCAGTCTGATGTGGTATGAATTTCATGTGCTAATTAGTAAAGCATTTCTTAATGATTAAGGGGAAAAATCAGATAACATTTGATTGGAAACCCAACTGTCAGAGATAAAACATAGCTACAACTGAGGTTAGAATGAATGCCATTCATTTTGAATTCAGGTGTCTTAATTATGATAATTAATGATTGTATTCTCTCTATAAATGAATTCAACCAACATGATAAGCATATGGTAATTAAAGTGCTTTTTTAGAGTAGAAACTTAAACAAATGACATCAATAATAAGTGTGTCCTTTTTGTGTTATAAGTTTACCTTTGTATCAAGGCCTGTTTTTCTCCTTTAGTCATTTGGAAGTTTTATATACTGACACTACCCTAATAAAATGTATTCCTGGGGAGTTGATATCTGTTGACATTGAATTTCTTGCAAGAATGTAAATTCTTTCCTATTCGTTGAAGACACAGATAGTGAATCCTGCTCTGTATCCGTGCTGTGGAAGTTGTTTCTTTTTCTTAAAATAGTGTTGAATTTATCAGACTCTAGTGCCTAGAGTTAATAAAAAAATAAGTAAGTGACCCGGTAGATATAGGTTAATATGGATAGCATTACACAAGGATGATTACATAAAATTTGATAGGTCATTTAAATTCTGAATATTCTGAGTGTAATCTAATCACAGGAAATGGGTTTTAAAGGCTCACATTATTATTACAGGGCGGTTCACACTGACACATATTGATTCTGTCTTCATCACCTCTTGCCTGGCCTTACTGCAATAACTGCCCTGCCTCTATTATCTCTAAGCTCCATGCCTGCACACATTACCAGTAGGTTTTTTTTTTTCATTTATTAGCTCAAAAACCATTGATGGTGTCCCAGTACCTAGTAAATAAACTTTAATTTTATTAACTCAATATTAAAGGCCCTCCATGAAAAGATGCCAACCTTCCTAATCAGCACCTTCTCTCAGCTTTGTTCTATTTATGCCTTACTCTTCTGCTCAGTTTGCTTGGTCCTTGACTTTGGCTCTTCTTCCACCACGGAAGCCCCCTCCCCCACCACTTGATTTGGTTTCAGCCTTTGGAAAGATGTTTGCAGACCTTCCCAAAGGCCCTGTGAACACACCTCTCGGGAACTGAGCTATCTCTGATCTGAAGATGACTGTAAACATATTCACATTTTTCTTCCCCAAAAGATTGTGAGATGCTAGAATATCAGTAGATTGTCCTCTCCCTGATGCTGAGCATTTGTTTTGGCATAAAATAGATGTTTAACCAATATCCTCAGTACATACATGAATCAATCAATTGCCTACACTTGATAAAACAACAAGAGAAGAATCTGTAAGGGATTATATTACTTCACTATTTAAGGGCACTTACTAAGATTTTTTTTTTTTTTAACTTACTAAGATTTTTTAAAATATATCTAGACGAACATAAGACTCCTTTTGTATTACTGTAATGTGTCCTTGGACAACTACAAACCACTAATCTACCTAAGAGAGAGAAAATAATTGCTATGTAGTAAAAGAGCAAGTGAAGAGGCGGATGGTGGCAAAAAGCTATTGCTCCCAAGCCCCCAGACACATTTATTTGTACAGGCAAAGGGAAAGTCGAGCTCACTATTAAAAAAAAAAAAATCAGAAAGATCCCGTTTCTCTTTTTTTTTTTTTTTTTTTTTGCAGAGAGGATTGTTCAATCTCAATTTTAGAGAGCCCAGCAAGAATGATAGAGGAATATATAAAACTAGCCAAAGTAATGGAGAGCCTCTGCTTCAAAGAGGAAGAAATGACCCTGTGTTCCTATTTTCAGATACCGAACTAAAGTTTAAGTAACCATGTGCACAAATGGGCATCTTCTTCAGTTTATAGTAGGTTAATTATTTATAGGTTAATATGGATAGCATTACATAAGACCTTTTGTTCATTACCTGAAGCATCAAATGAAAACAAAATAATATCTCAATTTCAGGCACATAACCAATCACAATGGATCCCAAAAGATATGAGAAACAAAGTCCCAGTATGTGAGAAAAATTGGTGTGTGCAGACATTTCAGTGGCTACAAAGGTAGACTGTGGCAAACAGAAATCTGTTTTTTTTTCAATTCCACAGTAAATATTTTCTATCATCAAGATTTTTATATGGAACCCACATTAATCTGTTTCTTTAATTAGGCTGGCTTAAGCCATTACTAAATCCATAATTCCTAAGTATTGATGTTCAGTAACTGTGTATTTATTTTATAGCATGTTTTATATGACTTCACCATAATCTTGTATAAGAGAATATATTTCTAGCATTATTGCTGAAACCCAGAGTGCTGTTCACAGGTAATGACTAGGAGGAACTAAGTTGTAGAACACCAAACATAATTTTCAGTACCAAAGTCTACATTGCATTGATACTATTTTCCTTGTATACCAAGATGATCTCATTGGTCATGGAAGGGACAGAGTGAGAGAGTAGTTGATTTTTTTTTCCTTTCAAATATTTCAGCAAAGTACCTTTCTATTTAATTCTTTTGTCATTTCTAACTTAATGGAATACAATTTAACCATAGAAGCAATAAGTTCTGGATTTTTGCCATAGCTTCAACTCTATATAGTTTTGTACTATATTATTCATGAAATCAGTGCCTTTAAGATAACATGCATTTATTTTACTTTTTAAAATTAAATCTATGAAGCAGACAAAAATAGCTCATTAAACAGAGGTTGAAATACATGTTTACTCTCATTGTGACCTGACTTTAATAGCATAGAAATATGTCTGTGAACATGGAAAATCCAGAACCTTTTAGTAAAGATGTCACAAATTCAGAAACAAAAATAAATGCTTATTTGTATTACATAGCACTGAGGCCAAAGCTAACAGTGCTCTTAATTCATCCACCTCGTACAGAGAAAAAAGGATATGCAATTATCAGAGTGTTTATGACCAAGACTGAAGCAACCTTATATCCTATAAATTAATTCCAAAATTAAATATCTTGAATATCTTTCTTTCCTAATAATGGATAAGTGCATAAGTCACACAGTTTTTGATGCATCATTCTGGTTTCTTTTTTTAAAAAATAAAAAAGAAAATAATAAAAAGAAATATGAGAAAAGACAAAAACAAAGTCCTTAAACAAAAGGACACAACATTAGTGGTTTCTTTTCTATGAAGCAGCTTCTATCTATCGAAGTTGCTTTGCAAAGAGAAAACTGTGAGTTAGGGGCCAATAAATTGTGCATTTCCCCAACTCAGTTCCTCTGCCTTTGCAACAGGAATTTCCCCTGATAGCTAAAGTCTTCTATAAGCCATAATTCTTGCCTTTCCACCCACGCACACTTTTATATAAAACAAGAAAGACTGCCACTGTATGTACTTCAGAGCAGTCAAAATGTAGCACGGGGAAGTTATTCTGTAGTTTTCTAACTTTACTTCCTCTCCTCTCTGCTGAATCATACAGAATGCCTGTTCTGAATTGTCGATCTGTCTCAACATCTGTCTCAGGCACTGCTCTGTGAAAGAGGTTGGACTTGCTTTGCATATTTCATTTCCTGATCATTAGTGATGCCATCTTCCTCATCCTTATTAGATTGCATAATGCAGTTGAAATCTTGAACCATTTCTTGTCTAAAATAAAAATGCCTTTAAGAAATGTTTTGGGGGCACCCAGCTAGGAGATCATTGTTTTCATATTCATTTCCTACAGAATTCTTCCAGCATGCACTTAAGATGCTTCTAGCAATGCTAAGCACACAAGGTTGAAATAAACTGGTTGATGGACTAAACTATAGCACAGCCCATTTGTGAAAGGGTAGCTTTTCACTTCAGTGGGTGAAAATACAATTTAAACATCTTAAAAGTGTGGTTTTCAGTAAAATCAGTACCAAATGGGGTGTGTGGAAATGTAACTGAATTACTTGTATCCTTTTTTCCTTTTTTTTTCATTGAAGAGTAACTTGAATGCCAAGCTTTAGGGAGATTACATTTTAACTACTCTCTCAGTGTGAGTTAAAATGTACAGTAACTGCTGTATTGTGGCAAATAATAAACATTAGTCTTCAAGAATGTAAAATATAGGCACAAACCAAAGCAATGTTAACCATGGTTAGAGTTCAGCTCTTGTATTCCTGTGTAGAACTCTTTATAGTCCTTGAATAATTATGTTCACAATAATAACAGAAGTGGCTAGTCAGAAGTCATTATTATAGGTATTATACAAAAGAATTGTGGGCGCACGGTTTTATTCAATGATCACTTCAAAAATTTATAGAGTTGCTGATATTATGCTAAGCATATAAGAAGGATGGGTGATGGACACTGCCCAGACAGCAAGGGCTTTGGGCTGGATTTACCAACTGAGCACAGCACTGGTTTGGGAATACGCCTTCTAGAACTCAGGCAATAGCCACAGGATGGGTTTCAAGAACTACTGAAACCACTATGAGATAGAAACAAAATAAAACTCCATTGGTAATCTGACCTCCATAAGCCCCATCTCTGACTGGTGGGACAAAGTGATTTTAGGGTTTTCTATGTGTCCATTTAGAACCTGTGTCCATTGGTCTCTGAAGAGTCTGCTTATTTCCTTTCCCCAAGCGCCTGGTAAAAAATACTGCAAATCCCTCTGGGGAAGGATGGGAGAAATATTAATAATATAAATTTTGGGCCATGTAGCAGAGTCCTTTCTCAAAGGGATCTAGCCTGTCCTTCATTTAAAGGATTCTGGACCTTTAAACTGTTCAAGTTTGGGAATTGATTAAGGGATCACGACACTGTCTTAGTGATTCAAACTATACTTTCATTCACTTGACCTAGAATTCTTCTGCTTATACAGATCAAGTGAGAATTTAGTAGCCAGTCCATCTATTTCTCTTCTAGGGACACAGTGACAAATCAGCCCGTGCCATAGGTCTCAGCAAGTCAGACTATTCTGATTACTGCCTTGACTCTGCTGTCCATTATGGCAACCACGCCCACCTTGTCTTTGGTGATTAAGTAATGCCACCTGGCCCTGCCATGCTGGAATCCAATTATCCCCATTGCATTAAAGGATCCTAGTCCAGTGACAGTAGTTTCCACTGTACTTTATGACCTAAAGAGAGGAGTGACCCCAGCACTTTGCAATGATGCTGTGCCTCACCTCACCTGTTATTTCTAACAGCCTGGGCAAAGGTGTCTCCTCTGAACCACTCTAACATTTCAGCTTCGCTATGTCCTTGGATATTTTCCTCTACTACCCAAAGCAACTCTGGCATTTCAGTTTCATTGAGCGTAGGCCACATTTTGGCCCATAATTCAAACTACCAAAGGGTTAGAGCACTCTCTTACTCTCCCAGCTGTAAGAGTGAATCCAGAACTTTTGCTCATGAGCTCCTATTGATGAATTCATTCTGATTCAACTTTATATTCCTTACTCCATTATCCCATACTCTCAGTATGAATTCCCACGTGTATTCTTCAGATTTCTGCATGAAAAGAAGTCTATATGTATGTGTTGGCTGTATACATGTGTTGGCTACTTAGGGAATGAGATATAGTAATAGCCTGTTTTTTTTTTCCATTCTCCATTTTCCATTCTCATTTCTCTTTTTAATATTTTCTGTTCTCATGTCCACTTGAGATTGAAATACTGAATGGCAATATTTATATCTGAAAATTTTCATTTCATTTAAATACCAATTTGTGTGTATACATGTAATATCTATGTTAATGTGTATGTGTAAAGTTTAAATCATCCTTACTGAGAGCATTAATATTGTCTTTTTCATAATTTACTTTATTCAGCTTCATGAACTTTTGATGGAAATATGTGTGGGGGGGGGTTGTGTGTGTGTATGTGTGTGAAGAGATATTTTAAGACAGGTTAATTCACAAAGGTAAAAAGTACAAATAGCCAACAACATATGAAAAGCCTGAAGCCATTCTCACTTTTACTAATCTGTGAATACCAAGGAATGAATTTAGACACACTTCCCTTCAAATTCTAAATATACACACAGAAAGAATAACTAAGACAGTGTAGCAAAGAGAGAACTCTCATATACCACTGATTGAAATCTAATATATTACAAAATTCCCAGCAGAAATTAGCTTATTTATCATTATTTTATTTTGACAATATTTTTTTCAAATATTAAATTAGATGATATTTATAGATCTATAGGTAATATCCAAAAATAGGAAAATAGTAAGATAATCAAGCAAATCCATATGGTACAGTGCAATGATGCAAGTATAAAGGATATGTAACAGTCTATATAATGATACAATAATCATCTTTATATACAAAATTAGGATCATATATTTCATGTAGTATTGCAAATAAATACATTTATATGTATGAAAATCTAGATTATAGGGCTGGGGCTGTAGCTCAGTGGTAGAGTGCTCATCTTGCATGTAGAGGGCACTGGGTTTAATTGTCAGTGCCACATAAAAATAAATTAAAAGGATACTAAAAATATTTTTTTTTAAATCTAGATTCTGTACATATGTCTACATATTAATAGCTGTCACTGCTGGGGTTGAAAATATTCTTTTTTATAAAACAGACTCATGGTTTTAAATCTTACTGCAATGAGCACATATTGGAAACATAAGCATCCCGATATTGAAAACCTTTATCATTTCTCCCAAGTTTCAGAATTTTTATTCTAAGATCTTATTTTAAAATTTTTTCTCTATTCGAATTAAATACACAAATTCTTCATGTCTCAGCCCAGATTTTTTCCCAGGTACTACAATTTTGAAAATTATACCAAGTAACAGGATTCACAGAATTGAAAGAGAGAAACAGGAAAGTGATAAAGCAAATTCAAAGGTGGATCTGATCCGCAGTGTAAACATCTGGGTCATACTCCCTTAGAGCACCCTCTCTGCAACTATGGAGAATGCACCTCAGAAGACCCCCACAGGATAGCGGAGAGGAATATCAATCTACCAGCACCTAGCCAGGAGTTGCCCCATGAAATGTTAATTCTTACCTCCAGGTTTGCATATATAAGAATATTTCTGTGTACAATGGTTTCCTATAATGACTAAAGTCAAAAAAGGTGGGACAAGATGATGTGAGATGGAATGTAACATCATCTTTGAAGATACTGCTAGTGCATTGCTATTACTAGCTGTGTGAATTTAGTTCTATTTAATTTTTTCAGGTTTCTAGATGTAAAAACAAATGTTAGGAGCTTATTTTACTTACCTTGTATATGTGAGTTAATGTAAACATAAACTTTTATTAAATTGTGTTTATTAAAGATAAATATTCATTAAATAACTGCAACATGCTTTGCAAGCATATCTTTACATTACTAATTTGCATATTCTTCATGGTGTCAGATGATAATTATTAAAAGATGTTTCTGTAGTTAAACATAATTTCTGCTACCTCTTAGCAAAGAATAAGTTAGCTCCTATTACATAAGATCAATAGGGCATCATGATCCAGGGCAACTTAAATATCAGAGTGGGACAGGAAGGAGAAGTTTCTGCTGACCAGTTTAACCAGATAAACTCTTCAGTCCATGTCAAATAGATGTCATAAACATATTCTTAAAGCAAATCGCTAGTGTTTTGCAGCAATAAAAAACGAAAAAGAAAAGAAAACCCACAAAACAAACATCAGAAAAGGTACAGAGGTGTCTGAACTACATGAATAAATGAGGTGTGTATACCTACACACACACAAACACACACACACACACACAAATAGATCATGACCTAGGAGTCACTTTCCTGGCATTTCTAAGGAAATAGCACAAGGTAAAGTTTCATATACAAAAATATCAAGTTGACAATAGGCTGTAAATTCAAGGATGGGGAATGGTCAATTGTTCTTCTATATGATAAAGCAAGATGAAAATTATGGTTTCTAAAACACACGAAACTATTTCGAATATGCATACAATTTTCGTACAGAAAGGAAATTGACAAAAAGAATATGAATAAATGAAATAATTCAATTCAAAGAATTCAGTTGATATACTGTTTAGTTTTTTTGTTTTAACAGTGTACTGTTTAATTTTAAAGATTTATATAAAATATTGTTCATGGAATACAGTATGCATTTTAATAACACAGGACACAAAATCAATTGATAAAATTCTGATTTTTTTCTATTTCTTGAATGTGTGAGTTTGGAAAAATCACTTAATTTCTCTAAGCTTCTATTAGTTCTTCCCTAACACCAAAATAACAAGGCCACTTTCTACATAGAGTAGTGAAAACATAAAATAAATTATCACATGTTAAGTGATTTGCATGGAGCCTAACCCATAATAAGTGCTCAGTGAACACCATCTATTTTTATTATGTTCAATGATTATTTAAGCATAATTTGCTTTTATGAACAGCTATGTCAAGTGTAAAAATTATGATGATAATTTCCAAAGATGATCACATCACAGGTCTCTGGTTTGTCTGTTTGTTTGTTTCACTGAAATTAAATATGCATCTGCTGGTAAAAACTTTTTAAAAAACCACTTAATATGCTTTATTAATAGTTAGAAATGATAAAACATGACATTTTTAGCTATAAGGGATATGGGAAATTAATAGTTGAAACTATTTAACCTCTACTAATCTAAGCATGAATTAGCAAATTTGTTTCCCAACTATACTTAAGTATGCGTTTTAAGTTAATTGAAAATATTTTGTGTGGCAGTATAACTTAGCTATTTCAGTTCATGTATTATAACCCTTTTGCAGATACTTGTTAGCAAGACCAGGTACTACTAGAACTTTGCTTATGAAGGAATCAGCCAGTTCAAGTTATTGTTTATGGTATTTTCTTTGTCTAGTCAAAATGCATGTCAGTTTTCCATTACTATAGCAATTATCTGAGATAACCAACTTGTATAGAGAAAAGGGGTTTGGGGGCGCTCATAGTTTGGAAGGTCATCGTCCATGATCCTTTGACCCCATTGGTTTAGGCTTGTGGCAGCACATCATGGCCGGAGAACATGGGAAAGCAAAACCATTCAACTCACAGCCAAGAAACAAAAGTAAGGAAGAAGAAGTCAGGGTTTCACTATCACCTTCAAGGGCACACTACCAAAGACCTAAAGACCTCCCACTAGGACCCACCCCTTTAAAGGTTCCACCATCTCCCAACAGCGCCTCACTAGGAATAAAATCTCCAAAACCTGGGCTACACCCCTGGCATTTATTTGGCTTTGCATTTTGTGGTGTTATTTCCTAATGAATTGGTCTCTAACAGCATGTCTGTCTGTCTCAACTATAGACATTTATCTATGGACAGTTGGTTACATATAAAGCTCTACTCCCTTTGGGCAGGATTGCTGTCACCAGGGAGTGGTGATTTTAGGTCTCATAATGCAGCTGTAATAGCAACTCACCTCTCACTTCTTGCATAAACCCACATACGCTTGTATCTACATATTATACATGCATGTTGGAGAAGTCAGAGTCAATATTAGAGCTAATTTCTTTTCAGTACAAAATTGCTAATTACAATTACAGATGTTAAGTGTGGGATGTTCATAATTATGGTGTACTACTTTGCAAAGCACTTAGAGACCATACAGTTCAATCTTCAATCCAAAATACATGGAAGAAACATTTTTAATTAGGATGAAGAGAGGTGCATGTAGAGTCAAGCCTTATAAAGAGACCTCATTAGATCTCTACCTGCCTTCCATGCAACAAACTTAGATATGCAAATCTATGGTTTGTTTAACTGATAAATTTGAAGGCAATAAAATTATCTTCATGAAAATATGACAAAAAAGATATTGCCTTGTAATTTTACATTTTTCTTTAAAAAGAGTCCTGTACTACCCTGAAATTAATATATTTTTATATTTTTTTCACCCTAAGATCTTTAATATATCTAAGATTTATTTTTTGTTTATGGAATAGAGATCAAAATTTCTTTCTGCCTTCCAAAAGGATAGTGTTATAATCTAGATATTAGATGCCCCCCCCCCTACAGCTCATGTATAAGACAATGCAGGAAAGTTTAGAGATGAAATATTTGAGTTATGAGAGTCTTAACCCAATCAGGGTATTTGGTAACTATAGGCAGACAGGTTGTGACTGGAGGAGTTGTGTCTTTGGGGGCATGCCTTTGGAATTTAAATTTGTCCTTGTTGCATAGAGCTGTCTCTCTCTCTATCTGCTTCCTGGTGCCATGTCCCCAAATGCTTTCCTCTGCCACACTTCTGTCATGATATTCTGCCTCACTTGACTCTATGGAGCTAGCTATCAATGGACTAAGATCTCTGAAACAAGAGCCTCAAAATAAAATTTTCCTCCTCTAAAATTGTTCTTATTAGGTCTTTTGGTCACAGCGGTAAAAAAGCTGACTAAACCAAAAAGAAATTATCCCTGCACCAATTTTTGGATAGTCAATATTTTACACTTAGATGGATAGATATGCTTTGATGTCACACGGCTCTGTTTGCTCCTTCTTGAACAAATAAACATTTTTAATTACTTCATCTTTAAAATGAGGTTTAACAATTATTCAGATATATTTTTTTCTTTATTTTTTGACACTATTAAATTAGTTCTTTCATTTTATTTTGGGGATCATATTGAAAAATTTTATAAAAAGTGAAGTTGTGATTTTGATTTAAATTATAATGTAATATAGATTATTTTAAACAGTTTAAATATTTATAATAATAAGTGTTCCTTTCCAGAAATAAACAGTGTTTTTCTATTTATTAAAAGCACATTATTTTTTCAATAAGTTTTGTTTAATAAAGTTGTTAGACATCAATTTTCATTTTTCCCTAGGGAAGTTCATATTTATTATGATTATAATCAAATATTTTCTAATTCTTTATTACTAGTATGTAAGGATGCTTTTAATATCTGTATACAATGATCTCAAATAATAATCTTGCTTTCTTTCTTATTAGTCCCAATAGATACCCTAAAGATTTTTAAAGATAAATTATGCAGAAAAACATGTATGTGAATAATAATGATTTCTATCTCCTTTGCACATCTTTATAGTGGTTCATGTTGTATATTACTCTTTTGGAAGACTCCGATTCACTGTCAAATAGAAGTTTTATAGTAAATTTATCTTGTTTGTGGCTTTAGGTCATAGGAAACGGGTCCAACATTTCAAAGTTCAGTAGTTATTTCAGTAGTTATCAGTAACATTCAAGAGTGCACACATATATGCACACAAATGTGCAAACTTAAGGACAGTATTAAACTTTCCTCTCTATAATAGAAAGCTCAGATGATGCATTACAGATGGTCTTTTATTTTATTTTCTTATATTTTTATCAGGTCTGAAATGAAATCATTGACAGTACTTACATTTTAAACAATTTGCATCTATTGTTATATATTACAAATAAACACACACATATATAGTGATGCTTTGCCATACATAATATTTTAAAATATTTCTTCATTATTCAAGTACATGTATGAAGACATGAATTGGTGTCAACATACTTTATATACAACCAGAGATATGAAAAATTGTGCTGTATATGTGTAATAAGAATTGTAATGCAAAAAAAAATTATTTCTTACATTTCCTCAACAATCTTGTCAATGAATTGTTCATTTAATTATTCTCTTCAAAGAAGCAATTTTCTTGAATATTTGGGACTACACTTTATTCTCAGAACATCTATTACTTAATCACTTCAGTTGTTTTCATGCTCCTGGGTTCAGAAAAGCATAGGGGGCAATTGCTACGTCTCCTGTAGGATCGTATAATAATTTGAGGTCAAAGATATCTCCTGTTTAGACTTCAAAGACCCATGATGACATTCTAAAAAGGATTTAAAAGAATCAGAATAAAAAGAGCACTTAGTGCCCTCTGATTTAAGTGACCTTTATTTTAGTTAATGAAAATAAGTTCTTTTACTTCATGGTTTTTCCTGTTTTTCACCCTCAGAATGATGAGTTAGATGATAAAAGTCCAGAGTATAGACCTAAAGAAAGTGACCAAAGGCTACTATTCTAGGCTATTTCTCACTTAAAGCTTAACAAATGGAAGAACCAAATGATAAATGTTCAGATTTATTGCTCTATGTTTTAGGCAACTTTTTGTCACTGTGACCAAAAAGAAAAAAAAAAAACAAAACAAAACTGACCAGAACAACTTAGAGGAGGACAAATTTATTTTGGACTCATGTGTCAGAGGTTCAGTCCATACTCAGCTGACTCTAATAATCTAGGCCTGGAGTGAGGCAGGACATCATGGCCGAGGGGCATGGCAGAGGAAAGCTATTCCCCTCATGGCAGCCAGGAAGGAGAGAGGAGAGAGAGAGAGAGAGAGAGAGAGAGAGAGAGGAGAGAGAGATTGAGAGAGAGAGAGAGATTGAGAGAGAGAGAGAGATTGAGAGAGAGAGAGAGAGAGAGATATCTCCAAGGGCATACACTCAGGGACCTGTGACCTCCAGTCACAACACACCAGCTCACAGTTTAACACCCAGTACAGGTATCCTTTCAAATTATTAATTCATCAAAGAGATTAACCCACTGATTAGATTACAGTTCTCATAATCTAACAATTTCACTTCTGAACATCAGCACAGGAGCTTTTGGGGGACATCTCCTTTCCAAATCATAACACTCTATTCTGCTCTGTGTTTTCAATCTACCCCAGTATGGTGAGCACTGCTCTCAAAACTGACTCCAGTCCCTCACGTGTGATAGTGCATCTGTGCTTCTGACACTGTCTCAGCACACTTACTGTCACAGTGCGAGCATGTACCTACAGACCTTATAAAATTATTTGTTTAGTTTCTCAAATTCATTTAATCATTAACAGTTGGTAGCTAAGTAAATGGGGACTGTTTACTACATTCATCTGGACATTTTAAGCGTCAACCAAGATAACAACCATGCCATTCATGAAGAAAAGTACCTAAAACAACCATGGTTGAAATTGATGTTTTGAAACTTCATGGCAGTTAGTTGACTAAGACATGTATTAAGATATTTTCAGGCAAAATGTAAAAAAAGACTAGAATATATTAGAACAGATTGATAAAACTCACTGCCATTGAACTGGATACTTCTCTCCCAGCTTTGTGCAATTTACGTATTTGCTAATGAGGCTTCTTAAATCATCATCCAACTTATTGATTATATTATAATGAAGACAGAGTGTCTGTTACCCTCTTGGTGTGTCATTTGGGAAGTGCTTCAGTATTCATCTGTTTTCAGAATTCATCACATATTTTGAGTGATTGTAATTATTGATCCAGAGAATACAATGAACCTCATTTTCCTTTAACATAATAAATCTACCTCCAGAATATATTCTTATTTCCATACTAAGGGATTCTAATTCACATTAATGTTTTCTTTATATGAATGAATTTAGATAGACGCAGTGTCCAGATGTGTTACAAAATACCCCTTATATTTTCTGTGATTCTCATGATTCTGAAATACTGGTAAGGCCTAACTGTACCCAATATAAATTTCAAAAAGACTAGGATGTCTGTATTCTAGAGACTGTATTTAACAATAATAGTACATGTTTGGTTCATAATTGACTCATGTCTAAAAAAGGAGTAGAGTTTTCTATGCAGATGCTGTCAAATCAAGTTTTGTCAGCATTTTATTTGTGTAAATTGTAGTATATGGATATAAATGAAAGCTTTATTCAGTTTGATCCCATCTTATTGATGGAGAGACAAAATATTACATATATTATCATTGATTTTTGGTGCCCTGGTGCTCTAAAACAGCAGGTGCAATTTAGAAGTCTAACATAATCCAAAAATTTGAAAGATTAATTCTGATCCTCACCTATAAAGTAGAGTCTCTAATCATCTACCTATACCAAAAGGTGATCTCCAGTAAAATAAATCATGGATAAAATATTTTATTAAGAACAGAAATAAGTTATAAAGTTTAAATATTTTTAAAATATTGTTCTAAATCAGAAGTACAAAAAGCCTTTTTCTATAAAGGGCCATATAGTACATATTTTACGTTTTGTGGGATACACACATATATTCTTTTTTTTTCTGGTTATAAGCCTTTAAAAATGTAAAAACCATTCTTAGCTTCAGGCAGTGCAACTCAGCCTGGGGGATGTAGTTTGCTGACCCCTGCTCCATATTTTCTCCTCACCACATTGCTTATTCATTAAACCATATTCTGAGTTTTGAAATGTTAAGCGAAACACAGTTGTATTGCATAATTTTTATTCTAAAATATTTATATGGAAAGTCTTTATGATATGTAGCTTTTCTATAGTCAGAACAAAAACAGCAAAGGATGTTGTTCTTAATTAAGAATGTATCTTTGTGCAGTTCCCAAAGAATAGAATTCCTATAGCTTGCTCTAAAGGGAAAAAAAAATTCTCTGGGAATTAATAGGTGTAGTGTTAAGAGTGAGGACCTAACAGGAAAAAAAAAAAAAAAAAATATATATATATATATATATATATATATATATATTT
>NW_026000221.1:19296530-19338005 GCF_001458135.2 Marmota marmota marmota
AACATTTAACAGGGATGAGAGGTGGGAGGGAAAGGGAGAGAGAAGGGAAATTGCATGGTAATGGAAGGAGACCCTCAGGGTTATACAGTGGAGGAGGTAGAGAGAGAGGAGGGGAGCGGAGGGGAGAGGTGGGGAGGGGGGAGGGTGGAGGATGGGAAAGGCAGCGGAGCACAACAGACACTAGGATGGCAATTTGTAAATCAATGGTTGTGTAACTGATGTGATTCTGCAATCTGTGTATGGGGTGAAGGTGGGAGTTCATAACCCACTTGAATCAAAGTGTCGAATATGATATGTCAAGAAATTTGTAATGTTTTGAACAACCCACAATAAAAAATTAAAAAAAAAAAAAAGGGATGAAGATGTGGCTCAGTGGTTAAGCGCCCCTGGGTTCAATCCTTGGTACAAAAAAAAAAATCTATACAAGATACTGAACTGCAACTATTTATCACCTTCTCTAACTTAGAAAAGTGAATTTTCTCATTCTTTCCTTCCCTCCCCTACCTACCTCTGTCATGTGTGATTGCCTGAACCCTGGATAAAAGTTAATGTAACTCTTCCTAATAATTAATCATCTACTTAATCTATCTAGTCCTTCCTCCTCCCTTGTCTCTTCCTGAAACAAAAAAATAATTTCAGCTTTTTTTGCCATAAGTCCATGAAATTTATTTCAATATATGTATTTCCTTATCTAAAAATCAAGACAATAAATATACTAAAAATACATCTCTATGGTAAGATCAAGCTCCGATCATTACTGTCCCAACAAGTAAATATTCAACAGATTTTTACAATTTTGTCAATAGTCATTCCTTATGCAGGAATTAGATAAAATCAAAGGAATTGCATTTCCTAGTCTTCTCTGGGTATTAGAGCTATGACAGGACACAATTATACCAGCTAGACATCAGTAGCTAAATAGCCAGTCAGATACACACAGTCAGCACACCAAAAGTGACTCAAAAGAAAACCGCAGCAGTCACAGTTTAAAGAAACTATTCTTGCTTTCTGGGGGGAAAATGGGAACATAGGAACTCGAGGAGCATTATAAAATTTAATATATAATGAGGTGACACAATACAAGTCTTAAACTGTTTAGTATTTTAAATGAAATTTAAGATTTAAATTTAAACTTTCCAAAGTGTTTTACCTAAAGAGCTTTTGAGCCAAACTAACAATGAATTAGAATCGCAGCTCTACTCTGACTCTTGTGGAGACATGTCACCTCTGACAGTAGTGTCCCTCTCTGCTTCTGGCATTTCATGGTTTTGGGGGATTAATGGGCAAAATTGGCTCACTTGGAGCCTCAAACAAAATAGGTGCTCAGTAAAAACACTCCCATTTTTCCTCTTGATGTCATTGGTTACTAACTCACACATGATAAGCATATTCCCTATGGGAGGCAGAGAGGAAAATTATCACATATTTCTAAGAGGAAAAATTCTCACAGTAAGGAAAATTTAGGGGTGGGACCTAGGAATACTACTTGTCTATTTCCAGTGCTAATACTTGGTGAACTTGGGAAGATCAACCATCTTTTTGAATCTCAGTGACTTCATTTGTAAAATTAAGGTGTTTGACAAGACACTATCTTAAATAGATTTTCCTGATTTTAATGTTAGTATGGTATATTACCTTCTATATATTCCATGATAGGCTTTAAATCAGTCAGGTGCATGTTTATATGCTGGAATGGTTGATTAGTAATAAATCATCTTATGTAAATTATTCAACTTCTCCAAACTTCAGTTATTTCCTTTAACTTCTGCTTTCTTCTTGATGTAGTTGAAATAATATCTCATTACTGTTTAGGAGGAATGTTATTCACAATTTTCATCGGAATAAAAATCCCTACATAGTACAGAACAGTAGAGTAGCTTGGCAGACACTTGCTTGGCAGACAGATGCTAGAAAGAGGATGCATATGATGAATCCCAAGACAAAACCCTGGCATTGACCCTGGGTTCTTCCCAAAGCCCAGCTCTCCTCACAAATACTACAGGGGAGCAACCACTCTCATCATTAGGCCAAGATGTCGGACAACTAGAAAAGTTCGATGAGCATGATTTTCAGGAAACTGACAAATGGCACAGAATTTCAGTATCCCCAACACCCATCACAAATAGATGATGCAAGTGCTGGAGGATGGGGGTCTCATGATACTCCTCCACACAGTGCTCTAGACAATGTTAGGCATAAGGAGGAGAAAGTCACGTTCATTCCCATTCTGCAGACTACACAGCAGACCGAGGTGAGGAATGTCTCAGCAAAAGGAGTAAGTTCTGGTCTTCAACTATGAAAAAGAGTATTGAAATCAATCTGTCACAAGCACCTCACTTTTACAATTGGGGGAGCTAAGCTACTTAATCAAGTGCTCATAAACAGTGGAAAAGACACTTCAAATCCAGCTATCTTTATATTCAGTCTAGGGATCTCTTAAGAGTTTTAAAAATGTGCCCTTCTCAGGACAATAGAATGTGATCATGTCCTTCAAATCAGCAATGTAGGAGAGTAACAGAGAGACATCATCTGTGTGGCTAGTAAGATGAAAAGTCCCTGGCCTTGATGTCCATTAACACCATGATATAACTTGCAATTACTCCATGAAAAAAAATAAAAGTTCTTGTATTTCAAGGACTTGCAACTATAATTATATTCATAATGACAATAATTAAATTATAAATGTCATCTGTTTGACATCTTTAGTTCAAATTTGTCTCTTTCAGTCAACTCTAGATGTTTAATTCCTGGAATCCTCAACTGTTCTTTAGATTTTAAAGTAACTGAAGAAGATCGCTTAATAAAACCATGATTTTTAGGAGAAAATGTCACTTGCCCCAAAGCACAGTTTATCAGAGGCAGATAAGTATTAAAATCTGTTACTCCTTTTTTCCCAAAGATGTTAAATTTTGTGTATGAACACCTCTCAACCTTCATGCAGACATCCACTGACGTTTCCCAGAGGGGTCTAACATAATTTTGGCAATCAGCAAGAAGATGGCAATCTCAAGATATCCCGTTTAACAGATGAAACTCTATGAGGCAGCTAATGAGCTATTAAGAGATGGAAAAAATTAAACCCATCAGTAGGTGGCATTGGAATAAATTCTATTCCTTCATTAATATCCTTGATGTTTGTCTCTCCATATACCTGATGCCTAAAACTAGCACGTTTTCTGTGTGACACCAGTAAATGTTTGTTTAAAATGCTGAGAAAATTTTTTTCATTCATCCTAAAAAAGTTAAGTGAAAAAAAAAATCACATTCTGGGAATAGTAGCTAGGAATCCTAGAATTCATATCAACTTTTCCTTGGGGAAATAAGAAGAGTAAAACTTACAAATAATTTTGTATAGTTATTTACAATACTGACATATGGTCACCTGGAATCTATTCCTGGCATATGCCTACTCCACCTTTTAACATGTAACTCATTTATGCTCCTTGAGCTTCAATATCCCCATCAGAGAAGTGAAGAGTCTCTTTTTTTTTTCCTTGAGCAGAGGTTTTATAAAGCCCACTGACTCTTTTTTCTAGGGGCACAGAGTTGTGGAGCAAAGAAGATAAACTGCAATTCATGTATTCTTAAAAATGCCCAGAGGAAAAGCATTTTTTATTCTAACCTATGGCCTTAAAAAGGAATCAAAGTCCATCTTCCATTTATAGACTTGGTCAGTTTGGGATTGTGCATCTCCAACAACAATCAGCATTTAATTTCTACACTTTCCCTGATCCTAGATCCTTGACAATCCTGAGAGAGGGTGTAAGGGACCGGCGAACGTCGGAGGAAGAGACCACCAAGAGACCGACTCATGCAACAGCAAAAGGGGGTTTATAGAGGATCCAGCATGCTGGGGCTCCGTGCTCACTCAAGGAGGGAGAGCAGCCCAGAGCCCAGAGCCCAACTTGAGCAGGGTTTATATATATTTTTTTTAGGGAGGGCAGGGACTTTACATACATCACAGTCCCCTTCAACAAATCACCATACACCGCGGGAAAATCAAACAACAACTCTGGAACATGATTAGTACATTCATTGGTGGGAACAGGTCGGGCGGGGGTAATAGGTCAGTCCTAAGAAGGGGGGGTACATTCAAACTGATTGGTTTGGGCCCTGAATGCCTACGTGCCAAACTGCACAGGGCCCAGGTTATTTAACAACTAAATGGTCAGGGGGAATATCTACTGGGCAGTCCCGTGAATTGTCCTAACAGCTACAGGAATTTCAGGTTTTGAGTGTAGCATAGGAACTTAACAATACCTGGTCTTTTACATTTTAACTCAGGCTTTGCAGCTTAGAAGCTTTACAATGCCTGGTCTTTAACTTCAGTTCCTTTTATCCTTTCAAGGGAAGATTATGGGAGACCAGGATGCCATTAAACAAAATCAAATGGGTTCCAAGAGACTCAAGGGCACGCTATCAACTCCATGCCTTTTCCTATAAGAAAAGCATTCAAACTTGAATCCTTTCACTCCAGTGACAGTCTCATTGAACTCTACAAACTTCTGATGATCAATATTTTACCACCATGACCAATGAGGTTTTAATTTTGCTTTACATCTTTTTTTTTTTTTTTCCAATTGTCGGACCCAGAGCTTCTGACTCTGGTTGCACTTCTGACTTATGATTCTCAGAGTTCAGAAAGGTATTGGTCAGTCTCCATAGATCACTGGAATTGTCTAGCCAACTTTATGAGCTCTGGAGACTTGCCTTGTTCGAAGTCCTAGAGAAGTGATAAATGACTCACAGTTTATCTGCTGAGTGCTTTGGTTTTATTTCCCCAGCTCTAGCTTTACAGATTTTCCTCCTTTTATAAAAAGAATGTGTCACTTTTCTTCTTGTAAGTCACTGTGTTTATGGTGCAACTTACTACAAGTTAATGTGCAGAGGCAAGAAAGAAGTTAATGGTTGGGTGTTGCAAGGCTCAAAGGAAGTTCATATTCTGTTTCTGCAGACAGACTTGCCCAAGAAACATCATCAAATCATGAAATGCTCTTCTTCTCTCGTGTTATTTTTAAATTTTCATCTTCTATTAACTGTCTGGAGAATTTAGGTCATTGGAGACGTTGAGGCTATAGTCTTTTTTTTTTTCCTTTTTAGAAATGCCTAGAGGATAAACAGTTTTTGCCTTGACCCATACATAGTACATTGATTTCACATCTGACTGCAAACATACCGTATCCCAAAATGTTATCATCTTAAATGTGACTTCCAGCTATTATAAATATTTCTCTTTTAAAAAAATGCGAGGGTGATATTTTAATTTTTTCCATCAAATTTGTATTTTAGCGAACACTTGCTCAGAGTCTGGGCATACTATGTACATACAAAGGTGGAAATGTCACTGAGATATATCTAGTATATGGCTGGGATACAAATTTATTATTTAGAGAAAGTTTACACTAGAGATGTCATCCAGAGAATTTAACAATTCTTGGAAAAGTTGACAAGTTCCAAACAACTACTCCAGGGAATTCTTTTGCCCCTAAGGGCAGAGATATTGAAAGAGGTCCTAGAGGTTAACACTATAACGGGTGATTTCCCCTGCTCAATTCCAATTAATGGTATAGCCATAAAAACCTTTGGGTAACTATTAGCATGTAATGAGTAAAGAAGAGCAGCAATTCATGACTTTTAGACTATGGCACTTTTCTCCACTGAAGGATAAGAATCTTTAACAAAGTGATTTTTTGGGCACAAAATAACAGGAATGCTGAATAGCTTTGCAGCTATTTTAATTCATGGAGACAGATCATATTGAAAATGCACTGTATATTTTCTTCCAATTATACTACATTACCTAAAAAAGAAGTAATCACTTTTAGCAAAATATACTATTTTCCAAATTGAAAATGTATAGTCCATGCTCCTTTTATAGAATTAGTCAGTTTGGGATTGTGCATTTCTACATACCATTTCAACATTTAATTCCTATATTTTCTGGAATGAGTTTCCCTGGTTATACATTTGAGATTTCAAATTTGATCCATTTGAATTTAATTTTCTGGTTATACATTTATCAAGCAGCCATATGTGCAAGCTTTTTTTAAGGAGAAAAGATCAAAGATGCAAAATGACAGAATTCCATTTCGCAGTGATTCAGACTCTAGTGACACAGATATTTTTACAATGAAAAACATTTCAGTATTCATTTAAGTAACCATTGTACTGTGTGCAAGGTGCTGTCTTAGACTCAGCTCTGCTCTGAAGCGTCTCTCCTTTCTTTAGTCTATGGAGCTAGTAGCAGGGACACTGAACCAACGTTAGTGAGTTAGCAAAGTCTTCTGATAGAAGAAATATTTAGCAGAGACTGAAAGTATAATAGGACCCACCCCACCCCACCCCAATTCACCTGGCTTAAAATTTCTGGAAGGAGAGGGGGCTTTTAATATATAAACTCCTGATTTGAAAGAAAGAATATACTGAAGTCAAAAGACTATGAGAGTACTCAGGCTTACAGGATTTTCTGCAGAATGACTAAAAGTCTGTGGTTGTAGCCACACAGATTATGTATGAAGTAGATTTATAAATAGTGGAAGAAGAGACGTTGGATGTCAAGCTAAGGAGTCAGGCCATCAGGCTGATTGAAGAATGTGAGAAAGGTAAGCAATAATTGCACCTTAAAAATGGAAGAGTTCAGAGCAATAAGAGCCAGGGCAATATTTTGTCCACGTGTGTGCAAAAAAATTATGTGTGTGCACAGAATTCTTCTGAAACTAGAGCATGAAATGAAGCTATGAGCAGTCCTGCTATATAGATAGATGCTGCCCTGTGTTAAGAAAAAAAGCATCCAAATCAAGCACAACATACTTTTCTATTAGGAGTCCTTTTGAACACAGTACATGCAAATCTAGGTTTGAGAGGGGAGAGAGAATGGCCAACTTGATTGTTTGCAATTCAAAATGACATTTCACTGGACAAAAATGCACTACAGTAGGTTCCTTTAAACAGTAAATTGTATTTACGGACATACATCCTCAATTCTGAAAGGAGATTAAATCCCACTCTCACCAGCTTTGTGAAATTGGACAAACTCTTTTACCTCCCTGGCTCTTCCCTTACAGATAAAATAGGATTATGAGTAATTCCCACTATTTAAGCAATGTTTTGAGGACAGAGTATGTGACCACTATAGTGTCAGTTTGGGTCCTCCAGAAAGCAGATGTCAAGAAATTAATTGAGGTTTGTGTTACTTAAAGATAGATGAGAGGGACCTGTGATGGGCAGGGGGAGCCTCAATACAGCAACATGAAAGGGGATAGGAAGGAAAAACCCAGATGGTGGTGTATATCTAAGGATCTTTTCCAGTTCTAAGGTGAACCCTGGCACAAGGATGGCCCCAGGGGAGTCCTGCATTGGACCCAAAGGGCCAGGATCTAGTACCATCCTGTGTTTAGTTCCCAGCTGGGAGCTATCCAGCAGGACATGGCCTGGGCTGTGAAGGCCATCAGCCTTTCTTCCAACAGGTTTTGGTTATTGTCATCCTACTCAACAAATTAGGTTCAAAAATCCCCAATCAAATTACCACAAGAGCATTCAGAATCGTGTTCAAAGAGCGACCTACAAGTTAAATGCACATCTTGCTAAACACACATATATCTTTCAGCAAGTTCCTTTCTAAAATATATCACTTGATAAGCAAATTATATAAGTTTCCTATTCAATCAGGTCTTTAAATGTTTTTCTTGTAATGTTATCCTCCATGAACTTCTTCCCAAGATCTCCCCTAAATATCCATAACACTTTTCTCCCTAGAGCCTTATGTGGCTCATGCATCACTTTCTGTCTTACAATGTTATGATCTGTACATATGATATATCTGTCCTTCTCAGCTATAACTTTTATGAAAGTAGAATCTTGTTCAAAAATATTGCTGTGATCCTTACCAACCTTTGCACAATGCTTGGCCCACAGTAGAAGCTCAATAAACATCTGCTGGGGAAAAAAAAAGTGATTGTTGTTATTTTTCCAGAGACTTGATCTTATTCTGGTCTGCCTGGTTTTCTCCCCAATAAATCATGTTAACCAGGTTGTGTGTGTGTGTACCGTATATAGTAAATTGATAACAACCATCCCTGCATAAACATTTAGGGAATTTGAGGTTTCAATAGATAATAATAGATAGATAGATAGATAGGTAGATAGATAGATAGATAGATAGATAGATAGATAGATGTATGGATATATATATGTTTTAAATCTATCTCATAACTTGGACTATATTTTTCCCCTTTTTCCTGCATTTAAGACTCATCATACTTTATAAAAAAATGAAAGATGAATCGCTTTCCTGCCATAAAAGACAATAAAGATTCCCTTTAGGGATTTCTTATTATGGAGAGTGAAATGTAGACCTTTGTAATATCCCCATGTTGTAATGAAGACTTGACAAGCTCAAACAGTAAAACAAAATATGATCAAGAAGGAGCCTGGTGCAAATTGGAATTTTCGGGCTGTCTTGACCCACTTGGCACTCAGGCAGATGAGTTAGAAGTGAACGGTGGCACACATATGTGAATCTTTCAGGAAAGAGTCTTTTGCATCTAAGGCACAGATGTTTAGATGTATCAGTAATTACCTAGAGTCTGCATTTATGCAGTCCTCTTGTCCTTCTGCCCCCAAATGAATAGATCTCTTCAAAGCTATAGAAAATAAATTAATCCAGCAAGGCCTATGACCTTGAAACAAGCTCTCCCACCATTAAATCTCTGTTCAAGAAAGAAAGTCATTCACGGCACAAGCACTCTTAATCAAATATTTTCTTCCAAAGCTTTCACTCCTCATATTCTTTTAATTAAGTTATCTGTGAATAGAGACTTCCCTCCTGTTTAGACTGGACATATAGAGATTCAAATGCACACCTCTTTTAAGTCTACTATCTTTGGTGCTATTATTGGAAAGAAAATAGACACCATTGGAATAAGTTTGAACGTGTAATGGGGACTGTTTCTCTCATTTATCTAAAGTTTTAGCTTTGGAATTTTGAGAGCTCATCAGAAAAGAAACCAGCAATGAGAAATTGTAAAGCAGGGAAAGCTTTTATTGCCACCTTAAAGATCACTTAGTTATGCTTTCTGTTGTTATTCGCAGGGAAGAGAAAGGGTTGAGCTGACACAGACTCTTTAATGCAGACATTATCCCACAGATTAGATCCTGTAACACCCGGTAGTTTAAGCACATCCTAATGACAATGAGACTGCATTTTGTAATATTTCTTGAATAATAGGAGAAAAAATAAATTTTCAAGTCCTTGATTCTGGTGTTGTAATGAAATGTCACACAAAGAAATAGCCATTTCATTAAATTAGGAGTTGCATTGAATTCTCTCCCAGCAAGATTATAATTCATTATCTATTATCAGAATGTACCGAACACAATTTAGAGTAACATTGTAATATATCCTAATCTAATAACTATCATTTCTTTATCATTAGAATTTTAATAGTCGACTTTCCTTTTCAAAGAAAACAAATACCTAAAATTAGAAATGTGATGAAATTGAAGACTATTTGCCTGCCTTAGATGTCTGGAGATTTTGATTGTGATAGAAAGAAAGTGAATGGCAGCCCACACTAGGGCAAGTGTAGGGGGCTTAGGACAGGGCACCTGGGTTGAAATTGTGGTTTTATAGCTCACTAGCTGCAGGACTTTAATGCTCAGAGATATTAAAATGTTTCTCATCCTTTATAAAATGCCTTCATTTCTGCATTATTATTGTTATGGTTGGAAAATTATTGACATGATTTATACAAAATAAGCAGTTTGTGAAGTGTTTTCTTCATGCACTTTTCCTTTAAAGAGCTTTATCATTAATACCAACAATTTATCAAAACAGAAATAAATATTTAATTTAATTTGTGACTTTCAATGGAAGACACCGATTTTTCACAAAAGGGAGAGGAAAGGTGTTTAACATAACATCTGTAAGTGGCTGACAGAGGGTTGGAAACAAGCATTGCAATCACCATGTTAAGACTCCTGGTGATTTAATATGCCATTTCCTTCACACCATCCTTGAGGACTGATAGCCACTAAGAAGGAGTGACTTTTCAGGCACAGAATATGCAAAGAATGGAAAGGCTTATTTTAATGTCAAAGGCTGCTTGTCACATCAGAGGGAGTGTCTCTGCCCCTCCATGCCTATAACTGACAGGCCACTCAGTCGCAAACTGGTGATTTAAAGTATCATTTATGCTATGCTTTAATTCTTTCCTTTGGTGATGCACAGTAGAACCCTGTGACTAGGTGGAAATTTTCTGTAATGCCAATAACTTGATCCACCTGACATAAGATGTTTGGAGGGTGGAAACACCGGAGGTGATCGTCATGTGGTGAAACTGAGAAACTACATAGAAACTGAGTGAACTGATTCCAAGGCTGCAAGTAAATCAACTCAGTCGCCATATTGGGTGGAGATTCTCCACCCAAACCTCACTTTCCAACTCTCACAGGACCATGTCTAAACATTGATAGAAATAAAAAAAAAAATATGGTGATACATGAAAACAAATCTTAAAGAACATTTCTTTTACCTTGGTAATTATTGAAAAACAAAATGTATGACTCAACATTTATGTTTCTGAGTATAAACCACTTTTTATTCTTTATGGTTTTATTTGTAGTTCCTCTATTATCCTCAGTGCATCTGTTCTTCTGTTTTTATTGGATAGATTACACAAAATTACTAATTGTTTGAAACCTTGATCCATTTGTCCACAACCAGAGCATATCCTTTCTGAGTTTATGAATTAGAATGTGTTAGGTTAGATAGCTCTTGATTTCTTTGGCAAAGAAATGTCAATACATCATATTTACTGAGGATCCAGTGAAGGACATGGTAACAGTACATTGTATTAATATTCTACATTTCCAAACCAGAAATAATTCAGCCAAACCTGAGTGGAGCTCCATATTGGACTATCTCTATTGTCCCTTCATTCCTCTACCCTCCTGCAGGGCAGCATAACAGAATCTTAAACTGAGTTTTATTTTAATACGATGCCATCAGCCTACAGAAGAAAGCTATAGGGAACTGCTTTATGAAACTTACTGTAGTTCCTGCAAGGATCTTGAGGAGATTGGTGTGAATGCTGTTCATTATATTATATAGTGTCTTCCTTGAGACTTCTCAAGAGAACACCCCACCTCTTTTCAACATCTCTTCTTCAACAGTTCATTTGTTTTGTTATACTTAATATTGTAAATGTCATAACTGATCCAATTTCTGCAACATGTATTGCTAAAAATCTTAGAAACAATAGCAAGCATATGAAACTTTCATGAAAGTATTCTTTTTTTTTTTTTTATGAAAGTATTCTTGTATTTTGCCCTATTTCGGGTTCTACTTGAAGTTCTTTGTCTTGTTATTTTTCTACTTTCTCACCTATTTCTAATTATGTTGCTTTGATATATTTTAAATATTCTCATAAGCGACTTTAAATCCTTTTTTTAGAACAAAGTGAGGAATAAATAAATACAACTATGAGCAATTTCACATTTCAGAATAAGATGGAAGGGTGAATATTCATAATATAAAATTAGGTTTTCTTTAAATAGAGCCTATGTCAAATTCATTGGTCCTTTTACCTTTCTGTTGGTTTAAATGACATCTCTTTTATTCTCAGTACTCAGTAAGAGCTATATTTTACATATTTTCTCCCATAACTATCACAGTGCTGATTGAATAGTGGGTATTTTATCTCTGTCTACTTAGAATCAGCATATCTTTGAAAATTGAATGATCTTCTGAAAGCACCAGAAATTCATCCAGTGAGCCATTCAGCACGTCTTGGATAACAAGTGAAATACTAAGAATGTCACTATTTTTTTTTTTTTTTTGATGTTCACATACTCTTGATTGGGCCAAGATGATAAGGGATATAGAAAGAACTCAGAAAAATACAAGGTTGGATAAATGGTTTAGTTAATTAGACTGTGTGTATGTTAGTACTGGTATGGATCTAAAGCAATCAAAAACATCTTCAGGGCTGGAGATTGCTCAATGGTAGAGCACATGCCTAGCACGCACAAGGTCCTGGGTTCAACACCTAGCACAGCAATAAAACAAAAACAAGAATCTTATCTTCAGAGTAATGGGTGGGAGATTGGAATGGTACATAAGAAAAAAGAGTAGCATAGAAGAAATAATGAAAGGTAGAGTGAAAAGCAATAGGACTTATTTCTTCCCTTCATCCTTTCTTCTCTTCCTTTCTACCTTTCTCCTAAGTGATGGGAACAAAATTGAGAAATTTTGCATATTATTTTTCTTGAGAGTTTTACTTTACTTGATCAGGACTGACAACGAGGGTAGATAATTATACTTTCCATAATTTCACTATATTTCTGGGAAGACATTTTCTATGCCTTTTTATATGTTAAAACTTCTTTGTAGCGATATTCTCCTGGGACACAGAATATTGCTCTCGTACTATTATAAAAATAAAACGATTGCCATATGTTACCTCTTTATATTTTGTTTTATCTGCTAACTTCTGAACAACCCAAGGGCAGATCTTTTCCTATTCATAGTTGTATCCCAACATAGTGCATGGCTCAAGCTAAGCCTCTGTTCAATGCCATAATTTTCTGAAACTGAGCTTTCCAAAGATTATACTTGGGGAAATAATACTCAGGGGATAAAACAACTACGTAGACTGCAAGGGGTGTCACAGGAAAGTCTATAAATGCCTCAGAATGAGAATATTGGTCTAGGTGAAATCACATGGAAGGAAGGATTAATGAAGAGTTGGGGTATGTACTAAGAAGAGGACGTTTTAAGGGAGTGGGCGTTCTGCATGAAGAATATATTGACTTCTTTGATGTGCAAGGGCCACTCTAGCAATGAAGAAGGATACACATGAATTCAGCAGACTGTCAGAGCGCAGGCAAGCAACAGGCAATGAGAACACCATGTGATGGAGCAGCTATAGGAAGGACTGTGTATCTTTTTGGTATGTGGGAAGGCTCTCAAACAAACGGGCTTATATTTTTGTGTATTGGGCCCAGGGGCACTTTACCACCTAGCTACATCCCCAGACTTTTTTTTTTAAACTCTCAGACAGGGTCTCTCTAAGTTGATGAGGCTGGCCTCAAACTTGTGATCCTCCTGCCTTGGTCTCCAGAGGGACTGTTTAGTGTATATCTGCTGATAAGAAAGAATTAGCAAAATAAGGATGTAAAAATGGGGGAGGAATGATTGTGAGAAGAGGGTGGCTCCAGTCAAGATAAAGAAAATGAAAAGAGAAGACTGAAAAACAAGGGAGCTGAAAATGTAGGAAAGAGCCAGGACATCAAGGACTGTGTAGGTAATTGGGAATAATTGAAAGACGGTGTGCAAAAGAATAATGTAGGAAAAGCAGAATTAAAATTAAATAGGGCAAGATAAAGTCAAGTACAGAAGAATGAATAGATCAAATTATTTGGAAGAGAGATCTTTGAAATTAATAAAGTAGAATTTGATTTTGAAAGACCTCGGGAGACAAGTTTTTTTATTTGTTTGTTTTTTAGATGTTGATGGACCTTTATTTTATTCATTTATTTATATGTGGTGCTGAGAATCGAACCCAGTGCCTCCACATGTCAGGTAAGTGCTCTACCACTGAGCCCAGGTAGACAAGTTTAAAAAAAAAAAATTGAACCTCTTATCAAGAGACTACAGATAGCTGTGTTCTGTTTATCAGTCAGGATAGGCTATGGTATGCTTCTAGAACAAATGAGCCCCTCAGTCTAGTTCCATGGATGTTTATTTCTTCATTTCTGCATATATACCACATCTTGTCATGTACTGTGCAAGGTTGCTCAGCAACCAGGTTCCCTATCTTGAAGATGCATTATTTAGAGAGGAGACCTTTGAAGTGCTAGCCGCCCATTGACCCAGAGCCAGTCACATGGGTCTGTCTAAATGCAAAGCAGATAGTACAGACATGGAAACAAATGGAATGCTTGTCATAGCATGCAATGAGGATATCAAGAGTCAGCCATGGGTATGGGAAAGGTAGACAAAAAAAACCATAGAGAGATGGATTAGAAGCAAAATATAACCCAGACAATATGTGCAAAATCACAAATGGGAAATGCAAAGAAAACAGAAGAAGCAAAAGAAAAATGAATGAGGCTACAGACTTGTATCAGTATACAACTACTACATAATTCATTGAGAATAGAAAGTTTGCTAAGCAGTGTTTCAATACTTCATTCCTTTACTTTTTTTTTCTTTTTAAATTCAGCCCTTTAGAGATACAGATTTTTGTGCCATGAATCAAATGCCCATTTCCTGAAATGACTAAAGGTCAAAAGAGAAAGCTTCATATTGACGGCATGAAGAGCGAGCGCTGAGCGAGCGGATCAGAGTGCAGCAACCTGAAGCCCATCAGAAATGAGAGTTTGAGAATCGGCTGCTAAGACCAAGAGTGTAGCATTTGCAATGCACTAAAAGCTTTTCACTCTGTGGGCAACAGAGTTATTAGAGAGGGCAGTCTGAAAATGTACTGTTCGGAGATTTGGGAGTTGCAATTCTTCAAGGGGAGATCTACTCGGGTAGATTTTACAATTTATCCATTTGGGGTGGTTGTGATGTGTGTCACAAGGGTAATAAACTTCAAATAGGTTGAAGTTAAGTACTTCCCAGTATCTTCTATTAATTATCTGTGAAAGGGAAGAAAGAAAATTAACGCAGACCCATAAGCTGCTCTTTGAACGAAGGAGAACACTTAGAATACCTTTTACTACAAATGTTTCAGAGACAGACGTTTTCAAATGTGCAAAAGGATCAAGAAATATTGAACATAAGCAGATTACCATTATAAACAGAGCGATCTAAACAGCATTTTACATGATACAGGTAAAAGAAGGAAGGGTGGCAAGTTGTTAGCATGTATGTGAACACATCCACTGTAAGAATTTTGAGAATTTCTAGCCAACTGTAAGCTGAAATCTCTACCAAGGTGTATTTATATTCTATTCACAGCTAGAAAACACATTTGTTTCACTTTTTTGGGGAAAGAAATATGTTTCAAATAATTAAACAAATACTCCAGATTTCTTTGTTTATAAATGAAAAATATGGGAAATAAGTACTAGGGCTTAGGAAATCATTACAGTAGTTCATCACAATATCATTCAAAACAATGAAATATGGAAATAACTGAAGAGCATATTAACTAGGATTAGATAAATATGACATAATATGTCCTTATGAGAGGACTCTAGGCAGCAGTTAAATCAAATAGGTCTACATCTGTCCCCAAACATCAGCATGAACAGGAGATATCAATAGAGGGGAAATGATCTTATTTTACCCAAGCAGCTCACAGTACAAGAGGTAGAAAATTAAGTGTGGCTATGATACAATATGGCATTGGTAATGCCTGTATATCAGGGATGTGCTTTCATAGCAAAATGAGGAAAAGATACAGGGAGAATATTACAGAGACGTGGTAAAAAGATAAGAGATGATTTGAACACAACAGTTCTGTTATGGTTTGTATTTGATGGCTTAATAATTTGAATGGATCGCTGGGTGGTAACTTTATGCAAGTAGGGTATGGCTGGAGGAAGCAGGTCACTGGGAGGCATGCTTTTGGGGATTATATTTTGTGCCTGATCCTCCTCCTCTCACTCTCTGCTTTCAGGCAGTCAGGAGCTGAGCACCTTCCTCTGCCACACCTTTCCTCCATGATATTCTGTTTCACCCGGGACCAGGGGAATAAAGTCAGACAACCATGGACCAAACCTCTGAAACTATGACTCCACATAAGTGTTTTCTACTCTAAGTTGTTCTTTTCAGGTCTTTTGATCACAGCAATGAAAAGCTGACTAACACAAGTTCATAAACCAGAAAAGTTTAAATCATAAAAAATTTTAAAAATCACAACTCATAAAAACTTTTTAAAATGTATGAGTCTAAAGATATGTCGTTGGACACAAAAAAACAAGAATTATAGAAATGGATTAATAATATGACCTCCATGTGAATATTATAGGGAATAATTTCTGTTATTATTCCTGTACTTATTACTTGAAAGTTGCCATGAACTCATCGGGGAGGTCCAGTTTTGTAGGATTTCCCCATGTTATGCATGTTGAACACAAAAGTACCCATGGATGTTCTAGTCAAGACTTCAAGGAGGCAGAAAGAAGTAACATGGAGCTGAATTGCAAGAGAGAAGTCAACTTTGGAAATGTGTTTTCGAGAGTTGTTACGTTTCATGACAATGTGCAATCCTAGTACATGGTGTTGCTTCTTGGAAAGAGTAGGGACAGGGAGAAGACAAGTTGGATGGGAAAGTACCTACTAGATGATTAGTTGGAAAAAAGAATTATGGATAAAGCCTAACTACACACTGTCAGAGGTAGGAAGAGAACCTCAAGACAGCCAGATGTCAAAGAAGCCCAAGTCAGAAAGTTTTAAGCACTTGAGAGAAATCAAAGTCGAAGAACCCAGGGAGTTCAGCTATGATGGAGACTGAATAGTACTATCTAAACTATGCAAAGAGGAAGTAATCAATAGCACCAGGGAGGACAGTTTCAGGACAAGATAAATGCTTAGGAAGTCAGTGCAAGAACTCGAGGCAGAACTGGGCAAGGAAAAGTAGTCAGGAAGTGCAGACTCCTTTTAAGCAAATTATATCTAAGAAAAGTAGAGAGAGAAAGCCAGGCTTGATTGTTCTTTAATGGAAAATTCTTATATAGGTGAAGCTACATTTATATATTATTTGTTGCTAACTGTAAGGAAGAGTTTGATGATTGAACTGAAGATAAGAATGCTTTTCTTGCTGTTAGAAACAACTACTGAAAAGTCTAACAGAAATTCTGTTATAGGAAATGTATTCTTTTAAGTTAATGTGCAAATCTTTTTGCACTTAATCTAAACCTACATAATTTCTTTGCAGGAAGACGAAAGGCTCAACCTAGAGGTTGTGTTTATTTTTATCAATCACAATCTGCAATTACTATAAAAGAAGTAAATTTTTTTTTTTGGTTTGCTTGTTTGCTTCAGGAAATACAAAAATGCAAACAGAGAGATGAAAGAAGGTGATAAGTATTGAAGACACAAGGAAGTAATTCACTTTTTTAATCCTGAAGCCAAATAGTCAATATATTCAGAATGTACCTTGGAGGGAAGGAAACAGTTCTAAGGCATCAGATAAACTGAGATTTATTTGAATAACTTAACTGCTTAGTAATCAAAATCATTGATTTTCAAAAGAAAATTAAGAGTAAAATCTGTCTGTGTATGTCTATGACTATGTCCTGGTTTATGTTTTTTTGTTTGATTTTTATTTTAACCAAAGGAATTGTATGTAGCCCAATGGATCTGGTCAACTTAGACAACAGTTTTTGCATTTTTGTAACTTACTATTAGCTAATTGGCTTCAAGAATCTCATGTGTTAAAAGGGAAGAATGCATTTTTTCTTAGGGGGAAATATACAAGTAAAAGATTGAGGGAGGACATTTGACTATCTGAGCAAAGAAAGTATATTAATGCAACTAAAGGTTCAATATCTGGATAAATGCAGCATCAGATTTAGACCCTATATTTGATACTTATTGTCTGTGAGATGATGGTAGCAAAGAATCTGCTTAGCCAAACTTGAGCCCCTGGAAATTTCTCTTAGGCCCCATCTGTATAAGGCTCTGAAAATCCAGTTTTAACAAAGAGTCCTGTTGAGTCCATTTATCAAGAACCCCCACTACCCTTGATATCTGATCACTCTAGTTGGTTTCTACTTTCCCCCAAGTTATGTCTGGTCAGCCTGGCCTCTCTCCAGCAGGAGTCCTGTTAGTTGGTTTAGACAGAATCCCCGTTAACTCCTCAGTTTCCTCTTAGTAATTACAATCCTCTCACCCCCACACTTCTCTTGGCTATGGATTCTCATTTGCCCATGATTTATTCATTGTTGAATTCAATCTCTCAGCTCTGCTACAAAATCCTAGTGCCATGGTCCCTATACCTATGCCACTAGCCCTGAATAAAGACTTCATTATCGTGTTTTAACAAGTGTCATTGAATAATTATTTAACAGTAGGCATTAAATTCTTCATGCTATCACTGTGGAAGATATTATTAATACTCATATTATACACGTGAGGAGATATCTATGAAAGATATATAAAATTATAAAATATAAAATATCCTCATTTTGAACATGAGAATACATCTATAAAAGGTAATTCAAAATTAACATTGGTATTATTTATTATTATTACTTACTGTGTTTTTAATGGTGATGATTATTTCACTAGATTTTAATTGACATCTGGAGTCCAGCACATAATAATAAGATAAAATGAATTAGAACTAACTTTGGGGAGTTATTCAAATTATAAGTATGTTTAAATGCAAACATCTATAATATCCTACAATGATTTCACAATTACTTCAAGGAAAATTGAAAACTGGCATATAATTTCCTTTAGCCTCTCGCTCTGCCTGCTCTCCAATCACCCTCTGTCACCACCCTTCATATGTGTACACCTGTGTGGGACTACAAAAATCAAGTGTAATGTCCCTAGCTCTGATCTTCCTCTGCCTAGATTCTCTGCACCAGAACCACTGTATCTATTGCTAAGAGTCCCTTCAGGCCTGCCTTCCAGCTGGCCTTGGCCAACTGGGCCACTATGGTGACCAAGATGTCTGGCAATTGCTCCTACCTTTCCATTGGCTCCTTGGTCAAAAACATTAGGGACCATTAACAGTTGCCTTGTCTCTTGACAGTGGAAGTTTTCCCAGCCTTCCCTAAGGAGGAGTGAGGCTAGACTGGCCATGGCTTTCAAGGTCCTTGTAATGGTCAACCCACTGCCCAGAGAAGTCATCCCTAGACTCATGGAAGCTCTTAATTTCCAGTCGCCATCCATATGGGCCAGGTAACATAACCAAGAAGTAGAGTTTATGACCCATGAAACAAACTTTGCTCCATAAGTGAACTCAGATGGGAATGAGAGACACAGAAGTTCCATTTGGCTTCCACCCACATGCAGCTTGACTAAGCAGCCTCTCGCATTTTCTTGTGAAGGAAGGCACTACTTTCCTTTTTCTCCCCAAGGTCTTTCTTCTCAATTGCCTTTTCCCAAGATTCATGTTTTCCTGCAATAAAGTTTTGGGATTTCCTCGAGCTCTAGAGAATTTAGTCTAAGATATCAATTCATGTGACGTGATGTTGCAGTTTTGATGCTATATTCAGAAGGAAGTCAAGGTGAATTCTGAAATATCAGTTAGAATAGTGTTTTAGTTAGCTTTTACATCACAGTGACCAAAATAACAAGAACAACTTAGAAGAGGAAAGGTTTACTCAGGGCTCATGATTTCAGAGCTCTCAGTCCATAGATGGCAGACTCCATTGCTCTGGACCCAAAGTAAGGCAGCACATCTTGGGGAAAGGACCTAGCACAGGAAAGATGCCCAGTTCATGGCAGTCAGGGAGAAGAGAGAGAGGGGCCAAAAAGGGACAACAGGGAAGTTATACCCTTTCACGGCACACCCCCAGTGACCCACCTTTTTCAGACATAACCCATCTACCTATTGTTAACACCCAGTCTATTTAAACTTGGATGGACTGATTAGGTTTTAGCTCTCAATCTAATCATTTCACCTCTGAATATTCCTGCATTAATGGGAGCTTTTAGGGGACACCTAATTTTTAAATCCTAACAAAGATTGTTTCCCAGTCTTCACCATGTGGACACCTTCTGCATTCCGTAGGTGTTTCTTTTACATTCCCCTATGATCATCTCATGTGCCAATGACACTATTGATCATACCGTATTATAATTACTTGCTTATCTGGTATTCTGTTGTAATAGAGTCTAAGTTCCTTGTAAGCTTGGAAAATGACTTTTCAATTATATCCCAGGTAGTGAGCATCCAACCTAATACAAATTCATGAATGAATGAATAAGTAAATAAATGCATACTCATTTTAGTATCATCAATATTTAGATGAGTGCTGGCTTAAATGAATAAATACATGAGAAATGATTGCATCATTCAAAACAATCAGGACTCATGAACCAACCCTGAAACAAAGTAGCTCCCAGAGCGAGATCTGAAAAGAACAACAGAAACAGTCTAATCACTGGTTCACACATACACTCCCCTATATGCAAACAAATCCAGATGTAAGCGCCCCATGGGTATAAGATAAAGTGGTGCACAGAAAAATAAAGTAAGAAAGATTGAAAGAGAAAGAAAAAAAATAATGAAAATGAAAAACAGAGTAAGAGAGGAAGGGATCAGTGAAGGAAAGGAGAAGGGATAAAGTAAGAAAATAGGTAAAGTAGGAAAAAGGAAAAGATAGCAATAGGGGAAAGAAAGGCTTTGAATCTACAAATCTGAGTAGCATTTGTATTGTCCACAGGTGAAGACATTTTCTACTAGCCAAGTCCTTTTCACCTTAATGCCTCTCCATTTTCCATGGTAAGCAACTGCTTCTTCTGAATAATTCAGCACTACATGGAGAATGTGCTTCCAAATTTACTAACTATAGAAGGTATTTACTTGAAATGCGTTTACAGGGAGACAATTTGGAATAGAGCAGTGTAATATAATGCATAGTAAACCAATACCATTGTGGCCATGAGGTTTTTTTTTCCTTAAGCAATTATTTTAAATCTATTTCCATTACCACTCTATCAATTAAAAATTATTCATACATCAATTTTCGAGTAACCTCTGCTTTCAAGGGAAAAGGAAGATTAATTATAATGTCATGTCACTACACCCCACTCCCTTGTCATCTCTTTACCAGAGTAAATAAGCACTAAACTTCATGCAAAATTAAACTAGAATAAAGTATCAGAAACGTCTGCCTTTAAGTCAGGAAGTCAAGACAAAAAAAAAATAGAGGTTTGGGTAATGATAGGAGATGTTAATGCTGAATTTTCTTTCCTTTCACACACACAAATAGAAAAAGACAGTTCATGAAATTTTTAAAGAGCAGTTAGCAGGAGCCAGGAGCCCTGAGCACTGTCCCCCTATTTTACCATTAGTTTCACTTATTTTTAGTGTACTTATATTTGTGAGCATGTGTTCCCATAATAACATGATCATTCAACATTTTCAATATGTTTTGAACTCAATTAGTTTCATCAAATCTCTGTGGACATTTAAATGGTTTAACATTATCCAAAATTGGTGCCTTCCTAATTAAAGAAACTTGGCCTCAGAATACACGATGCCTAGTTATCTCAAGAGAATTCAAAGAAATTTTCTAAAACTTACCTTATCCTCATTAATATGCAAGCTGGGACAGAGCATCAATGTGACATTTAAAAAACACCCAACTTCCAGCACCCTTAGAGGAGTTACCACTTATCAGAACATCCCTTTTCTTATCTGTTATGGCTCAATAAGCATTCTCCCACATTTCCTGGTTAATTGCAAACATCTCCACAGATAACTTGGCACAGAAAAATTGGTGCAGAGGATAATCTTCTTAGAGGATAATCTCACTGTAGTATCATAAAGTAGTTAGGTAATAACATGAAGATATAATCTTTTCTGAGGTTTACTTTTGGAAACAGTCATGCTAAACTATGGACAATTTGAGGGGAAAATATCATTCTCAGAATGGTTTCTCCAGACTTTTCTCTCCTCTCCTTTGAAACAAGGATCCTCCAAATGGGCCTAAGAACAACAATACTCAAGTCTCCAGGACTCACACAGGCTGGAAGGCCTATTCATTCTTCAAAACTTCTCTTGCACAACAAATTCTCTGAAAAATCTCTCATGCATCCCCCCTTGCCATTTAAAATTAATCATGTTTTCTATTTCACTGATGTGTTACTTATTTGACCATTTGAGGAATAAGTAAATTAAAGAGACAGCACACACCAAAATTAGTGTCAGACTTTCATTTAAATTAGGAAGTGCCATATAGATGAGGCTGCCATTTATCCTGACTTCTATTCCCTATTCAAATTGAAGTCATTAGGAAAATCAGCCTCTCCCTTCATTTCCCCCTAACTATAGATGAGAAAATTGTAACCTCAGCAGCATTATGCAGTTCCTGATTTAGAGAAATTTTGTTAAAAGTTTTTGACAAGATATAAACTCAGTTGTCTACAGTTCTGAGAAGTATCTGAAAATTGCCCCACAATCATAACAACATATACACACATAAACAAGCCCTGATAAATGAAGCATCAATTTACTGCAACGATCAAAATGCAACAGGGAATCAACTAGATTAACAGATACAAAAATTGTTCAGCTAGCTCAACCTACATATCTTATCACAGTGGAAATCTGAAGCACAAAGGCAAATTTGTTTCAGGTCATTTTCTGGGACTTAGGATAGTGGAAGTCATTAGAATATTGCCTCAAATGGGCTTAGCCGTATGCAGAGGTATAAAATATTTTAACACTGTTGTCTCATTGGGTAATTTAAAAACAATCACCAAGTTCATGAAATTGCTGGGATGCACCCATAGTGGATTTCTTATACCATAATTTCCTCGGTTACTTTTAAACACTGAGATTGCTAGGATGAAAAATTCAGGGATGGAGCATGGAATGTGTGTGTGTGTATGTGTGTGTGTGTGTGTGTGTTTTAACTAGCTTTTCTTGTGACAGTCATGCTCAAGAAGTTTAATATCTTTAATATTTTTTCTCTTTGTTCACTTTGCACTGAAAATAGCTCGAAGTTCAAATGAGGTATCCACTGCTAACTTGCTGGGCGAAGGCAGAGCTGGGATTCAGATCCTCGCCTTCGAATTCTAAAGCGCAGCTCTTTTGCAACATCAAGGTCTCACACAACTACACCAGCATGCTACCAGAGTTCCGAGCTATCAGTTATTGTTTCACCAAGAGCTAAGTAGCTTTCAGGGAGCTCTTGTTTGTCACATGACCGTGCAGTGCAGCCCACCTCAGCACTGGGTCATACATCTGATACCCCATCTACCCCACTCTTGCAATCACCTTTGTTTCTTTTGACCACTTGTTCCCCAGCTGATCTCAACCACCTCAATCATACTCTCTCCAACTATAACAGGATAAAGATGACTTTAAAAGGATTAGATCATCAGTTTTCTAGAAGCTTAGAATATAGCTTCTATATTGGTAGCTCTCAGGTAAATTACCAAATTTAGTGATGAAATATGAAGTTATAGTTCTTATGCTCATCAGAACTGCAGAATTGTTCTGAAATCCACATTCTGCTAGGAAGCTTGTTACCATTATCTTCAAAGAAATTTGCAGAGTTTGGGGAGTATTTTTGTTTTAATTTCTCTTTAGTTTTAATATTTAGAGATCTCCCTGTTGTTTAATGTAAAATATTTTATGAACACATTAATGAACTAAAGATATAAACATATAAGCATATACAGATGAATAGTATAAATGCATAAGACCATATAAACAAAATTAATATGAAACATTTATGGTAAATAGCTTTCAGAGGGTTTTGAGACATGATTTTACTAAAAGAAATATAATTTTGTTTGCAATGAAGCTGAATATCCAAAAGAGTCAATATTTAAAAGATAAGAAGGGTGAAAACTTGGCTTCACCAAATAGAGTTGAGTATTCAAAATTTTTTAATTTGGAAATTTCATTCTTCGTAGCGTGCGAGGCATCCACACAGCTCTACCAGTCTATCTTTGGCAATGAAACAAGTAAAATTGCGTACTGCTATCAAACAGGAAAAACTTCAAAAAGGAAATTAACATTTCAAATAGAAGAAAGGGGAAGTGTTTACTAAGATGTGTTTTTGAATTATTTATCTGTGATGATCTGTGAATTCCATGGCGGGATTCAGAACATCCCTGAGAGAATATGAGAACATTGAGAGCTGTGGACAGTGATTCATCAATCACAATGAGATATCCCATGACTAAGAATCGAGTGGCCACTTTCTTATCACTTTGGGTTCATGGTCTTGCTCTGGTGATATACACTTTATCCTTCAAGGATAGGATTTACTTTATCCTCAGTAAATGCAAACTTCCTCTTAGAAAAGGATCATATCCTCTGAAATTGATGCTCAATTTGTCATCCACTCAAACAGTCCCATCTAACTTCCAAAGCTAGGGAGTTTGGCTAATGACTGGGAAGAAGGTCCAATAAATATTCATTTATCTGTTTACCGGTGCATTATATGCCACGTCCACCAGAATTTACAAAAGTTTTGTGAAGTTTTGAAGTTTGACTTTTTCATCTCAGTAGTAGCAGAAGCTGGAAAAGTGTACATACAAAACTACTTGTTGAATGAATGTGCAAACATCATGGTTACTGTGATGAGCTATCAACACCTAAGAGAGGGCAAAGTGTGATTCTCATGCACACAGAATTGGAGGAGGCAGCAAAAATAACATCAAACTCAGAGACCAGAAAATCACTATTTGGACTTATGAGACAGACAAGGGTCAGGTAAAGTGGTTAGGAACCTAACCTGGGAAAGTGGGCACCCTTGCTCACGATGATCTGGCAAGAGTTGAGCTGACAAGAACAGAAGCATGAATTTACCACACAGGCAGAACGGTTTCTGACATATCCAACAGTTCTTCTCACAAACCGGAAGGGAATAAACTTTGGCCGGCCCAGGGGAACACTAACCATATCATATTGTAAATATAAAAGTCCCAACAGCTTTGAAAAGAAACAAAAGCAACTTTATTATTCTGTCTTCTAAAATTTTAGAAACAAATGTTTCCGTTAGGGAATGTGCTCGTGAAAGATATCTCTCTCCCTGAAAATTTTGTTTAGACAGTTAAAATTGGTATTGAATAGTCTGCGCAAATAAATATTTCATGTGGAAAACACAAATATTTTTGCTTGGGATGTTCTAATTTAATCTTAAATAACTTCTCCTGATGCAAAATATGATTGTTCCGTAGTCAATATTTTAATGTGACTTATATTTTAGATATTTTTTTTTTCCTACATCATACATTGTTTCTTTTTCTAGGATGAATACTTAATAAAGACCTAGATATTTTCATCTAATGACTTCCAAATTGTCCAGGAGGATATAGGCAAGAATCCTGAGAATGCAGTGTGCATATTATCCAGACTTAGATTAATACCATCAATGCCTTCCACAAAGGTCTGGCATGGAACACCAGAAAACACTTCCATTCTTGTTCCTCGTAACATCTCTGTAAGAATTTTTCTAAAACTATATATTTTTTAAAAACCTTAAAACCTCGGAAATTTTATGTCCTATTGGAGTCACAGTGGACTACAATTTCAGACCATATAATCTTAATGGAAATTGTTTAATTTTTATTCCTTTTCATATAATATAGTTGTTCTCCAGAAAGATCATGTGTCCCAATTGAGTATGGCCATAGCTAAATGTGGTTCACTACACAACTAATTTTCATTTTTTAAAGTTAAGAGTTAGTCCTGACATAAAGGAACCACAGATTGAAGTATTATGAAAGCAATTAATTATTAGAATAAACTAAATGAACATAATTTTAAGCCTATATGCAAAACTGTAGATGGAAATATAAAATGTGAGAATGTCATTATCAAAGCCAATGATAGACCTTTTTAGACTCTATTAACATGATGAGGACTCAAAATTAGATATAATCAAATTAATAAGTGCATCTTTTGCCTAATTTTAAGAATAAACCTTTAATAAAATCAGTATGCATTCTAATTGTTTATTTACACAATATTAATATTCAGACAGAAGGATCACTAAAGCACAGTTAATTAAATATAAATTAATGTGGTGGAATATTTAATTATCTTTTCTACACCTCACGACTAATGATTATGTAAATGCCTTGCATTTAATCTTGTTGCCAGGAAATTAACTTAATGGCCTTCAACAAATGAACATTTTGTATGCATTACAGGACACTTTATCTAAATTTTAACAGCGTGGTATTAGTTTCAGATAATAACATGATTACACAATTTGAAATGTAAATGTATACAATACTTTTGCCCCTCCCCCATCTTTTTAACAAAGAGGAGACTACAATAGTTCAGATATCATTCAACAACTCAGGTTTTGAAGTGTGAAAGGCTTCCTGACTTATCTATAGAAAGAGTCAAGTCCTTTTAAATAAAACCCTTCAACAGAGAAAAAGCAAGTTCCCCTTGCAGTGGACAGGTAAATCAATGATTTCACGCAATGCCACCTTTAAAAGTAAATCACGTCGGATGTCACAGGGTGGCAGGGACATCAGCCCTCTAAGCGATTTCTCCAAGCTTTGGGGATTTTCTGACATGGCAGCACTTTGGGATGTGTTAAAAAAGAAAAAAGAAAAACAAAAAAAAAAAAGCCTGTAGACTTGTCACTCTCTCAAGGAATCTCAACCCCGGATTAATTACAAGTCTCATTAGATATCACCAAAAATAAGGGAGAAAAAGATTTCATTTTCCAGGATAGAAACCTTGACTTGAACAGTTTGGGTGAGTACCCATTTTAATATATGAGTAAATAGAAATGTTCTGTCCAACTCTTAGTGGACCATCTCCACCTGGGGGGATGCTAGGAAGATGAATTATCTGCCATTTCTCATTTCAGCCACAGTAGCAGATGTCCAGGCCCCCCACGTACTTCTCGCTACTTCTCGCTCTTATCACTTCAGCACTTACCAGCACAACTGTCAACTGACAAGCACCAACAACAGTTCATTTACCAGGGGTTGGTTGGGGGGTTTGCTTTGTTTTTCCACCAGAGCCCACTTTGCTGCCTACCTGGGAGGTCAAGTACAAATGCCTGGAATTTAACACTCACCATGCAGGCTGCCCTCAATCAAGGATTAGAATAGGTCTACCAATGACTCAGCTGCTGTTTCTGTTTCCCTTGGTGAGATCATTCAGAGACACATGCTTCACACTACCTCTCACAGTTTCTTATTACCATTGAGCTCTAGGGACCCAGAAAAGTGACTGGATAATGCATTCTAAACTGCCCATCCTTCTGTACTACATGACTTCCCAACTCTCATAGCAGTGACGACTTCACTTCTCAAACTCCCAGCATTTATATCTTTACTCAGCCTCCTTGTCTGGAGAACTCCAAACTGAGAAACTGAGTACATTTGCTATTGGGGACTCAATGCAATTACACACAGGATTAAGATCAAGCTATATTAGGGTTAGTGCAAGACCAGGAATTTCTAGGTTTACTAGATCACAGGCATCTTTCTCTTACTAAGTTCCCAAGTGAGATGTGTAGAAAAATGATAGCTAATAAGATACTATTCTGGAGTTTGTTATGTATCAAACACTTTTAAGGGCTTTACATGTGTTATCTTAATTCTCAGAAAACTCCACAGGTAGCAATTATAAGAATTCCTACAAATTAGAGTGATTTATAACAATAGCAACCTTACTATATCTCATGATTTTTAGTGAAAATTTAGACAAGTCTGGGTTGGAGGTCAATTGGTTGTATTCAGCTGAAGGAAGGCCAGTCTAGAGGTCCAGGGGCTTCACCCATTCACCTGGCACATTAGTAACAGCGGTTGGAATGCTGGGCTCTCTGGGATTTCCAACCAGAGCGCTCACACAAGACCTCTCCAGCACTGTGTTCTCATAATAGTTTGATTTCTTACAAGGCTTCCAGAGAGGAGGTTCTCCAAGAGAAGGAAGTACAAGCAGCCATTTGCTTAAAGGTGTGGACCTAGAAACTGGTACCATTGAAAGGAAAGTGGACACAGAGGTAAAAGTTCTCACCACCAATTGATAACTATCTGAGCAGATGGAATGTCAACTGGCCTGGTTTAATTATTCCACATTGTGTAAATATACCAAACATTTCATTGTAACCCCATAAATATGCACAATTATTTGTCAATTAAAAATAACATTAAAAAAAGAAATAAACTGGCACTGTGTCATACCTGTTGTGTTTTTATTGGTTAAAAGAATTGCTGTACTCCTCAGGTTGGGCAGGAGGGAGAGAGAACTGGCATCCATCTTTGATCTTTTAAACCAGGTTAAGTAGGTTGCTTGAGTAATTGATAAAACTAGGATTTCAACCCAGAAAGGATAATACCCATGTCTACCCTCTTAACTATTATACTTTTCTTCCTCCTTCATAACTAAGAAATGAAAAAGCAAATTAATATTTTTTATTCATATATGGAACTTTGTACCCATACTTCAAATCAGATAATTCTTACATTTTGAACCATAAGCTTAGTTTTTTTCCTATACTAGGTAAGAATAGTAACTAACATATTGAGAAGTGCCTGACACGTAGTAAGTGATAAATCACACTATCACTCTTTAAAAAGTGTTCAGTCCAAAAATAAAGCAGAATAAGCAGAGCATGCAAAACCTAATTCTAATTTTCAGATAACATCCCTCCTTACTCCTCACATGAGACTTTGTTTCAGATACAAAAATGTCATTTCACTGTGCAACTACTGACTTCAGATTTTGGATATCCCAATGAACATGCAGTTACCTTTTTATGTCTTATGCAAGAGGGTTAATCAATATAATACACATATTTAACTTCACTCAGTAGACAGTTATTAAAGATGTGTCTTATTTTTAATGGATCTTGTGTTCCCCATTTGTTATCATTTGCATATAGAAAACATTTTATTTCCAGCTGAGGTCACCCACACAAGACACTATCTTTCCTTACAACATGTCTTCGTTATCAGATGTCCTCAGTAGCTTGTAGGAGGATATTCACCTCTCCCTATTTCAAGGTCCTTGCTACACTACAGCCATATACTTCAGGTTTCTCTTTCCACTTGGAAGGATGTTTTCCTTGTTGGTTAAAAAAAAAGAGAGAATTGACAGTTGCTGAGGTCAACAAATCTTTTCTTGTATTTCTTTGTGACCACTTATTACTCAGAAAGTTCAAGGAATGTGGATTTCCATAGTGATACATAAGAATTTTGAACACGCAGTATAAGTGGATGATTATTTTCACTAGTGAATAAAAAAAAATTGTTTATTCATTATCTAAATGTGATGGCTTTGACTTAATATTTTGTTGTTGCTACTTAATGAGATTTAATAGTAGAATTAAAATATGCATTCTATAATCAGCATACTAAATATCTTCATTTTCCTATAGGCTCTATGAGTTAAAGTCTGTTTAATGTCTACAAAAAGAACAACTCAAAGTAATAATAAGACAATGTTCTTTAATGTAAAATGCATGGATAGATTCTCAAAACATTTTAAAACCTTCAGGGTCATATATCATACCCCAAAACATGCAACCAGAATTTATGTCTTACAATTTGGTAATGGTTCTAAATGTATAACTCCTCTAGTTACCCCAGAAGATGAAAATTGTAACTCCCTCTGATTATAATATTTCCTTTATTACACAGGAATCATTTCATATTTGAATCTTTGAGCTGAGAGAATCTGAAACTTTCAACTCTATGTAAAAATTCTCCATTTATCTCTCATTTACATAAAACTAAATCTATGCATGATAAAGCCTACATTTTTGTTTGTTTGTTTGTTTTGTTTTTTTTCCGAAGCAAAGCTAAAATTACTGAAAAGGTAAGCTCCCCCACTGACCTTACTCTAGAAATTGGGAACCAAAGAAAAATCAGGGAAGAAATTAGATTTTATCATTTCTAAGAATTCTAGTTTCTCACTAAAGCTTTGATATTCCTGGTGTGAGAAATAAAAAGTTCAGGGGTCCATTTTCAAAATACAGTATTTAGATTTAAATATTTTTGGTTTGTAGGGCTGGGGATTGAACCCAGGGCCTTGTGCCTACTAACCAAGCACTCTACCACTGAGCAACATTTAACTTTAAATATAAAATTACTTGGGAGTTAAGAAAGGCAGCTGGCAGGAAGAGCAGAATGAAAAGTTACTAGTAGTTAGCACTGGAGTTAAAAATTCACATCCTCTTGACAAACAGGAGGTGAGAAGGAAGTCCCCTCCCACCTGACCAACAGAGATAAAGTGTGTAAGCACCAAGGGAGGTAAGGAAAACTAAAGGTAAATTTCTGTTTTTTTTAATTGGTTGTTCAAAACATTACAAAGCTCTTGACATATCATATTTCATACATTAGATTCAAGTGGGTTATGAACTCCTATTTAAATTTCTTTAAATAATCCAATAGGAGACAGTAAAACTTGAGCAACATCAGGGAAGACTGTATACCCCATAGTACTCAGCCAATTGGGAACCAGGGGAGAGACCTTGTCTTCTAGGGGATAAAACGCTGATCGTACCCAATCTGGTTGTGCCTGCTCCTACAGACACCCCCTCTTGCAAGACTGTCATAAAGTAAAATTCCTCACTTTTGTGATACCTCATGTCTCTTAGTTCATTCTTTGGGTTTGGACAGGTGAGAGGGTTTCCTACACTGATTATAATCTCTCACTGGATTTGAGGTTTCTCCCATTTCCTCTTATAACTATTAATAGTTTCAAGGATTACTTCTATTGCTAAATGAGGGATCTGATGACTAGAAATAAGTAAAATCCAAGTCTGAAAATTGCCCAGGAGGAAAAAGAAGAAGGAAAAGACAAAAATATCAGCACACACACAATTACCTGCAATACATACTCATATACTACTGAGGTCCAGCACAGGTCTAAATATTGTATGGCTATTAAAATAACGTGCATTCTGAGCATGATTTTAAAATCACAGGTAGTGCTCATGCTCTATACTGTGAAAAATGTAGCAAAAACTATCAACATATGTTATCCATTTTATAAAAGTATTTATATATTGGTTTATATAATTATACTAAGCGGTACATTTCATGGGTGGTAATTATTGGTATTTGTTTTCTATGATTTCCCATATTAGGAAAACTATTCAAATGTATAGAAGTTGAATTGTGACTTGATGTAACAAATATTAATGTTTGTTGGCTGGGTGTGGTGGTGCACGCCTATGTTCCCAGTGGCTCGGGAGACTGAGGCAGGAAGATGGAAAGTTTAAAGCCAGCCTCAGCAAAAGTGAGGCACTAAGCAACTCAGTGAGATCCTGTCTCTAAATAAAATACAAAATAGGGCTAGGGATGTGGCTCAGTGCAAGTGCCCCTGAGTTCAATCCCAGGTATTCCCCTGCCAAAAAAAAATGTGTGTTAAACATGGGAAGAGAACAAAAGATAAACAGACTCTTTTTTAAAGACTGATGGGTTGACATTCCCCTTGGATCTTTAGTATCTTTTCCACACCTGTTGAGAGCCACAGCCGAAGGGGCCCCAGCAAACTTTCAGACTGCCAGCTGATGATTGGCTCACAGCAGCCCCAGCAACATCTAGCTGATTGGCTCCTCTGCGGTGATGCTCATTGGGCTGTTTCTCTGCCCTTTCAGACTAAGGAGCTGCTCATTGGGGGACTTTTTTTGGCTCTGCCCACGCGACCCAGCCAATCGGCCTCAAGAGCAGGAGGAGTGGGGGAGGTTGAGAGGCTTGTGGGAAGCTGGTGGTGGCAGTTGGGCTCTGAGGGTTTTTCCTGAGGAGCTGTTTTGTTTGGCGTGTGTGGTTCTAAAAATAAAGTTCGTTTCTTTTGACAAGTGGCTCCTGAATTGTGCCCAGCCAGATTGCGGCAGACTGCGGCACACACCCTTTCCACCCTATGGACCGCCATTGACTATTTCTTCTTTTTTAGTTCTGTGACTTCCAGTTGGATTCAATCAGGGGAAAACTGTCAAAAGATTGGAAGCGGAAAAAGAGAGTGGGGTCTGGATATTTATCTGGCCAGAGATTGGAAGTGGCTGTGTCACACTCTGGATGACCACATCTCCTAGTGAGTTGCCCTCTCCCATAGCTCTCTCTTGGGTGTCTAGTAATGGCTCCTTCCCTTCCTTCTCAGGCTTAATTTTCAGTAATGGCTCTTCTTTGTTGTTAGCTCTGGACACTTCACCATGTCTTTTCATTTTATCAGGCCATTGCCCTTACAAATAGTTCTTCCATTAACATTTTTCAATGATTTTTTTCCTTTGCAATGACAATTTGTTTCTTGTTGTGAATTGGATGAATTGAATGAAGTTCAAATATGTTCTCATTTATTTCTAAACATGCCTACACAGGAACATTGAGTCCAACAAATGTATGCAACAATGTCCTGCACTAGCACATTATCTCAGTGGGGGCAATGAGGAAGTCCCAAAGCACTTAGATACATAATGGAGGAAAGGAAAATTGTTTTTTTTTAAAAAATGAGATTTAGAATTTACCCATGCATTTATTTTCAGCCTTAATCTCTATGTTCCCCTAAAAGAAATCATTTAATTTAAAGCTCTTGGCTTCAACTTCTACATAAAAGTCTTCTTTAGTGGCAGTCTGAAAAGTGTACTAGTGAAAAAATAAATACCTCCTCCCAGATGAGTAAAAGATTGCTCAATTTTTAAAGAATTGATTAGTCTCTATTGTGTTCCAGACACCATATTAGGCATAGATAACATTGTAAATAAGATAGATTATATTGTGAATAAAAACACCATGGCTCACTTTCATGAAGCTTACAGTCTAGAAAAAGAAGCAAACATTATGAAAATAAATTGAATTTTTAAAAAAGATGTTTTTTTTAACATAAGGAACATGCATGAAAGAAGATGTACAACAATGAAACGTAAGTACAGTGGTCAGGAAAGATCCTGTTAAAAAAAAATGTTATTCACCACATCAATAGACTTAAAAATAAGAACCATACGATCATCTCGATAGATGCGGAAAAAGCATTCAACAAAGTACAGCATCCCTTTATGTTCAAAACTCTAGAAAAACTAGGGATAACAGGAACATACCTCAATATTGTAAAAGCAATCTATGCTAAGCCTCAGGCTAGCATCATTCTGAATGGAGAAAAATTGAAGGCATTCCCTCTAAAATCTGGAACAAGACAGGGATGCCCTCTCTCACCACTTCTGTTCAACATAGTTCTCGAAACACTGGCCAGAGCAATTAGACAGATGAAAGAAATTAAAGGCATCAAAATAGGAAAAGAAGAACTTAAATTATCACTATTTGCAGGTGACATGATTCTATACCTAGCAGACCCAAAAGGGTCTACAAAGAAACTATTAGAGCTAATAAATGAATTCAGCAAAGTGGCAGGATATAAAATCAACACGCATAAATTGAAGGCATTCCCGTATATCAGCGACAAATCCTCTGAAATGGAAATGAGGACAACCATTCCATTCACAATATCCTCAAAAAAAATAAAATACTTGGGAATCAACCTAACAAAAGAGGTGAAAGACTTATACANGAGGGGAGGGGGGATAGTAGAGGACAGGAAAGGCAGAAGAATACAACATACACTAGTATGGCAATATGTAAATCAATGGATGTGTAACTGATGTGATTCTGCAATCTGTATACGGGGTAAAAATGGGAGTTCATAACCTGCTTGAATCAAAGTGTGAAATATGATATATCAAGAACTATGTAATGTTTTGAACAACCAACAATAAAAATTTAAAAAAAGAAAATTATATATCCAAAAAAAAAGATGAATTATGCTTAATGTTTATTCACTATGTAAAGGTTGGAGAGGACCACAGGGGAATTTGTAGAGATTTCTAAATATAAAATCCTCCAGGAAATGTGCAGAGATGCTTTTGACGGAAGAAGGCATGGTGAGTTTGAGCAAATGAAGGCAGGATTGGTAGGCTAGAGCATGAATTTGCAGAGGGGTAGGCAGTGGCAGAAATGGTGGGACACATGGGTCCCAAGCAATATGGAACTGTATTACAGTGTGTCATCATGTCCTTAGGTCAAAAACAGCTTTCCAAATTCTTTAGAAGACATTAGACCAGAAAGATCAATCTGATTTCCATGCCCCTCCTGAATATGCTGCACGAGTGTTCTGCACAACCACTTATGGAATTTTTCAAAAAATCTGTGAAAATGGATTCTCCTCAAACTATAAATAAATTCAGTGAAATTCGGACATTATAATGAAGTGAACAAGTACTAAGAAGGAAAAAATATTTCAAAGGGATGAAGGTTAACAAACACCTGAATTTTCTCTTGGGAATGGGTGCTACCCATTCACCTATTTGTTTTGTTAAAAGAGTGTGTGTGTGTGTGTGTGTGATTTCACAAACAACTGGATATATATTGTATAGAACTAAATATTTTATATTAATTTTCTTTATTTAACTGAAAATTTTACTACCCAGAGAAGTTAATTTTAGGACAAAGAAAGTATCTTACTTTATCAATTAATGTAGGATTCTCATTGACATATAAATTTAATAGAAATAAAAACAGTAAACATTCTTTCCCATTCCATTTTGCTTGTAATTAAGATGGTTAGAGAATGCCATCTAAAGGAGTCGTAAATGACTTCATATTTTGGATCAAATTCAGTAAGATAAACAATGTTCTTGTTCTAGAATGCAGCTGTCCACATAAAAGTGTATGGATTAATGTAGGAAAACACATTCACATACACATGTTAATTACTAAGAAGACATAAATAGCTAGTGATCAAAGATTAAGTAATATTCCATTAAGAACATTTTCTTAGTATCCTGAGGCATACTGAAAACACATATTGCCCCTCTATTTTACATTAGACTTTCTATATAAAGCAGATTCTTTCTGAAATATTAAAAGAGTATAGGACAGTTGAACTTTTGGATTATAGGTGAATATTTTCTTGAATATGATAAACTACACAGTTCTCATGTACAACTCATATATTTTTTGAAAGTGAACACACCTCTGAAATAACCACATAAATTGAGTTTTAAAACCTTACCAGAAAGTTAGAAGTCTCCTTCTTTCACCCTCTCAATCAATAACCCCCAAAAGAGTAATTATTATTTTGACTTCTATCAACTATAGTTGGTTTTGCCCTTGCTTCTACTTTATATGAATGGAATTGCAGTCTACTACTTTTCTTTAATATTATGTCCCTGAGATTCATTCATGTTGTTTTCTCCACAATCTTACGATGTTCCATTTTGAGAACACAATGCCTTTGTCTAATCCTTTTTCAGGATATTTTACATTATTCCCAGTTTTGTGCTAGTATTTTCCATGCTTCTAAAATTATTTTGTTATTCTTGGTGTATGTGGTCCTATTAGTGTGACAGGAAGAATAGCACCCTAAAAGATATCCACATCCCAATCCTCAGAATCTTGAATATGTTACATGATATTTCAAAGAATTAGTATGATTGTATATGAAATCAAGGTTGTTAATCAGCTGACCTTAGAATGAGATCACTTAGGTTAACCAAGTGAGCCTCATAGAACCACAATGGTTCTTGAGGTTGGAACAAGGGAGCAAAAGAGAATTAGAAATATTGCAACACAAGCAAGGCTCAGTCAGCCAGATGTTGCTGGATTTCAAGTTGTAGGAATGGGCTCATGAGTCAAGGAATGCAGATGACCCAGGAAATTGGAAAAGGCAAGGAAACAGATTTTTTCCTACAATCATCAGAATGAACGCCACTCTGCCACCACTGAGATTAGCCAAATGAGATATATCTCAAACTTCAGTTGTCAAACTATAAAATCATAAATTTATGTTATTTTAAGCCACTTTGTGTTAATTTGGGAATTAATAGGGAGTAAAATGTACATGGCTATCCAATGAACCAGAAACCATTTATAGATAATCTTAGAATTCTGCAATGCATTAGCAAGTTTGTTATAAATAAAATGGCCATATGTGGGTCTGTTTCCAGAACTTTTATTATAATTTACTGGTCTAGTCTTCTATCATTGCATCAATATTGCTCTGTCTTTATAGCTGTAGTTTTAAGTCTTAATATATGATGGTATAAGTTTTTAAGAGTTTTGGTTGATGTTGTTTTGACTGTTTTAGTCTTTGGAAAATCTTGATGTAAAATTTATAGAAAAATACAGTTGCAGTACTAAAAATTCTGTTGGAACATTGAGATTGAATTGATTTTATACAACAGTCTAGGATAAATTGATATCATAAAAATATCGATCCTCCAGATCCATGAATATGGTATAGTTTTACATGTATTTGGGTCCCCTTTGTTTTGTCATTGTAATGTTTTTCTGTTTCTTTATGAACATGGTGTCATCTGGACATGCCAGTTTTTACAGGAAAGTATTAAATTTCAGACTCAAGTTTTGAAGTATTTTCAATTTATTTTTTCCATTTTGAATCAAGTTATGGCTTTTAAGGAATTAATTTATTTCACATAAATTTAAGACTTTACTGCTATTGAAGCTTATAGCATCCTTTTATTATCATTTTGGTATGTCTCCATTATATTCTTGCTAATTTGGGTCTTATCTACATCTCTCTCTCTGTGTGTTGTTTTGTTTGATTGTTTGGGGCAGTATTTCCAGTGGTAATAGTGATAGTTTATATTTTTTATCTTTATCTCTCCTATAGAATAATACAATAATACAGATACCATAATGCAGATCATCATCATTTATAGTAGTAGCAGAAGGAAAATGTGGTTTATGGAATGTGATGAGTTCAAGTCATAAAATCACTAGTGTTTAATTGGATGAGAAAATATAACCATGGTCCTAATAAATTAGAGTTTACAAATATAATCTCATTAGCATATAATAGTTTAATTTAAAATTTAAGGATTTATATAATTCTCAATGATTGGTGGTAATAAACTATAATAAGAAAAGTGGGAGGGCTGGGGATTTAGCTCAATTGGTAGGGTGCTTGTCTTGCATGCACAAGGGACTGAGTTCAATCCCCAGCATCACCAAAAAAAAATTTAAAAAAGAAAAGTGGGAGACAACAATACAATATATAAATAAGAAATAAATGCTTTAATTTATTTTTTAAATTTTTAGTTGTAGATGGACACAATACCTTTATTTTATTTATTTATTTGTATGCGGTGCTAAGGATCAAACCTAGTGCCTCACACATGCTAGGCAACCACTCTACCACTGAGCCATAACCCCAGCCTGAAATGTTTTAATTTCTTAAAAGAGACTCTGATTATCTGTAATCCTTACAAAAATCTGGCTTATCTTGTTTTATATTTATATTGTTTATATTGTGACATCAGAATGATGTCATTCAAGTCATATGGTCAGATTGTGAACACTAGGTTCTTGGGAATTTCAGGCCTGTGTTATCTCACATGTGATATCATTCTGCCCTTAGATCAGCAGATATTTAATAAATGTGAAATTCCCCATCTGTATAGCATCTTAAATTCTAAATTACTGAAGTAAGAAAAATCTTTAATATCGGTTAGATATCCAAGAATAATTTGTTTTAGGCATATTTCATTATTTGCGTTTGTTAGTTTATTACTCACATTATTTCATCATTTAGTAGTATTACTATTCCTTTACTGGCATCAGACATACCTGCTTTGCCAATATCTCAGCAGAAGCAAATGTATTGTTCATTACTTTTAAAAAAGCAGGGGGTAGAAACAGAAGCAAAGTTTCATTCACTTTATTCACTTCAAGTTGTGATTCTTATTATTCAAGTCTTGTATGAATGATGGATTAATATAGGATTTAATATAGAATTATATTAATATAGGATTTAGCAAAAGGCTCTCTTATAATGTATTTAACACATATATAATGAGAGGATAGTTCAATTAAGCATTTACATCTTACTAATAGTGAATATAATGTATGCAAAATGGATGCTATTATCAAAGAAGTATCTAAAAGAGAAACTTTCTAAAATCATGAAAACTTTGTCAATAGGAAGTATTTTATTTTATTAATTGGATTGGTGTGATTTATATATGTCACAGCATGTGTCTCAACCTATAGTTAGTAATCAATCACCACAATTATGAGATAAAGTTCTTCATTTCCATTTCTCTCATACCACTCAAAAAATTTTAGTACTTATAAATACCAACTCTGTTTTGGTGCTTTCATCTATAAAAACAAATGAGTTTTCAACATATTCCAAGAAAATCAGCTTATAATATATTATCACCTAGGAACTTAAATGATTTGTAGGAAATTGAGTAACAATATTATTTTGTAGGGAGACATAATCTTATTTTTCTCTCATCTCCAACTGAACTTCTGACCAGGACATTCTGGTAAAAATGTTGTATATCTCTGGCACATATTAATGCTCTATCCACTGTCCAATATAAACCTAAAAGAACTCTGTCCTCTCAGGAGTTCAGGTTGAGGTGATGTTGGGACTGTGGGAGAAGGAATATGGAGAAAGGAGATATTCTTGGTCTCTGTCATGGTATATATACTTCGTGTCCCCCAGAAGCTCATGGGTCAGAGAATGCAAGAAAGTTTAGAGGTGAAATGATTGGGTTATAAGAGCCTTAACCCAATCAGTGTGCTAATCCCCTGGGGTTAAGTGACTATAGGCGGGTACAGTGTAGCTGCAGGAGGTCATTTGGGACATGCCTCTGGAGTATATATTTTGTGAGCTGAGCTTAGTCTTTCTCTGATTCCTGGTGTGATGTCTTAAACCATCCTCACTCTACCACCATGATGTTTTATCTCATCTCAGGCTCCAAGGAATGGAGCCTGAGTCTATAGATTAACCTCTGAAACCATGAGACCCCAAATAAAGTTTTCCTCCTCTAAAATTTTTCTTTTTGGCTCTTTTAGTCACAGCAGTTAAAAAGCTGACTAAAACAGTCTCCCTTCTCCTCTTTGGGTAGTAAAACAATAGCTTAGTATATTCATATTTTTAAGTTAATGTAGAAGTATTCAGGAAGAAAAACCAATAGCAGTTCACTTTTAACATAATGTGAAAATTGCCCCAACTGGCATCGAGAGAAAGAAAGAACTTACCAAAGTTAACCTTGTGACTCACGTGGGCATTTGTTTTAAGACTCCTGATAAAAAGTGAATATTCACTTCTGCATTACCAAAATAGAAAACAGAAGGGAAACAGGACAGACAAATAGGATGAACATTCATTCCATTGCAATAAAGCCAAATAGCAGGGCTCCTTGGGCCTGAGTGATAACTACCACTGAATCACCAACTTGATTATTTGGAGAGAAAATAGAATTTTTCTCCATGTTTGAGTCTCAGCACTTACTACAGAGTGAAGCAAATAGGAAATAGTTATGAAAGGCTATAGAGGGGGGAAAAAAATCACTGTCCTAACTCTACAGGTAATGACAATTGTATGTTTTGAAAAGTTGAAATAGAAGCTTCTCATGAACTCATTTAATCCATACATTAATTCCTAACATCCAAGCTAAGACTTTTCATTTTATTACAGAATAACAACAACAACAAAAAAAAATCTCAGTCAAATCTACAGGTTTCATTATACAAACTGGAGCCTCTGAGTTCCTCTGGTCTAAGTTGGAAAGTTAATGTAAAACTCCTATAGGCTGCGCTCGTGAAGCTGGGCAAAACAGTGGGGGTTTCAATTAAAAACCACAGGAATAGAAAGGAATACGTCAATAAAACCACAGACTTGTAAGTAGTGCATACTAGTTTGCAAACAAACACAGCAAGCCTTCTTAGAGTACGAGTCTATTATGGTAGATTTAAACTGGATGTGTGATGGTGGAGGTGACTGTCTCAGCGTGGTTTTCTCTCATTTATTGCACAGGGGGAACACACCTTACATCCTTGGTTCCTTGTAGCAAATGCAATGAGGAAATTAACTGAAGAAAGCACACTGGAGCGGGAAAGTGGAAATGACACTAAATCTGCTTTTTAAGTGGGAAGCGCATCAAAGTAAGAGAATTTTACGGCTGAACTCATATGCAATCAGTAATGCTGGTAAATTTGTTTTTTTCAAATATAGATATCAGGTTAATAGCCATTTAAATTACCTGGTTTTTACTCTACGCTTTCTGAGGATGGTGCTGACATTAGAACGCATTTGTTGGGTAATCAATTGGTTATAGAAAAGTATAATCAGTACATAAAGTATAACAGATTTTACAAGGCTGAAATCAGAAGAGAGGCAGTCAAGTTGAACAGAACATAGGGAGTATATTTAATTTCTAATTCATGGTACATAGCTCTGTAGTTTTTTAAAAAAGCAATGCATTGTGTATGTAAGTGTTTTGGATAGTTTACCTGGTTGATTAATCAGGCTATATGTGGATTAACTTTACTACCAGTTAATAACTCATTTTAATATATTGATTTCTCATTATGTTTTATCTGTTGATGAAATTAATCTTATTGATTACCTAATGTATTAAGAAGTTATTTTGAAGCTCAAAGAAAACTTATAATATTTTTACTTAGGAATCATCTCAGTTGACTCTGACAAAAATGTTTTCATTTTCTTCTGCCACCCTCACACACACACACATAAACGGTTTATCTTATCCAAACTAAAGGGTAACAGAAACAAAATCAGTTTTGTCTGACTCCCAGGAATTTGATGCTTACCATTTCGCAGAGTCTAATGAAACATGGTGGCACATGTAGCACTTATTGTGGGATTTACTTTATGGAGGGGCTTTTAAGTAAAAGATAAAAGGTTGGGTGTGACTAAAATGAATGCCTTACTTTCCAAGTTTCCTATGAATAGTAAAGGATATACAAATTGGCATTTCAGAAAATTTAAAGGATACGAGATGCCCTGCACATCCTAAACAGTTAAATTTGTAAGTTTCAAAGGAGGCCAACAGAAGCTTAATCTTCAGTCTCTTGGTTATCTTATCAATCAGTTGTGGAGTTTTCTGATTGCCACAATTACAAATTATCAGTCTGACAACTATGGGCTATGTTCTTTTGAGGCCAAAATATAATCCTAATCTCATTTTTAATGGAATATACCATGCTTGCATTTAAAAACGGAATATTAATAGTTAAACCAAGAATATAGGGCAAATTCTACTATCATCTATTCCTTGCTGCCTCCGGGGTAACTCAGTCCTGTCTCTGACACAAAGTGGGTGTTCTGCAAATAATAGCTGGGAGGATAACGAAAATAATTAATTCATGAGAATGGTCGAGATGTAAGCAAATCTAAAGACTATTTTTCTAAGATGTACCCACCTCTGCTTTTCCTTTTCAAACTAGAACTTGTTTCATCATGAAAATCATGGGAAATACCTTAATCCCTTGGTTACCTTGATTTTGAGATACCATCTCCACCCCATAAAGACATAACAAAGAGCAACAGTTGAGAAATGGACACCATGAAAAGAAACCCAAAAGTTATATGCCGCAGTCTGGCTGGGCACAAAATCACGAGCCACTCAAGCAGGAACAAACTTTATTTCCAAAACTCCCGCGAATGCCATGCACACGGCCTTCTCCCGGGACACACTACACCAACAGGAAATCCCTTCTCCAGAATTCCCTCCTACCGCACTTCCCCAACCAATGGGAACTCTCCAGGAGTCCCGTGAGAGCTCCAAAGTAGCAGGCTGAGGCGGACAGCAGGGGTCTAATCTCCAATTGAATGCACATCTTTTTTTTTTTTTTTTAAATTTTTTATTGTTGGTTGTTCAAAACATTACAAATTTCTTGAAATATCATATTTCACACTTTGATTCAAGTGGGTTATGAACTCCCATTTTTACCCCATATACAGATTGCAGAATCACATCAGTTACACATCCATTGATTTACATGTTGCCATACTAGTGTCTGTTGTATTCTGCTGCCTTTCCTATCCTCTACTATCCCCCCTCCCCTCCCCTCCCCTC
>NW_026000221.1:19341051-19351535 GCF_001458135.2 Marmota marmota marmota
TCCCTTTGCCGGGTGACCAAAGCAACGGGTGAGTCCTGACCGGCCCTCACAAGCCCCGTCTCAGTCCTGTTGCCACTGCCCATGAAGGCTCGGTTGGTATTTACCTCCACAGTATTCAGCAGGACCCGGACCGAGAAGCAGTTTCCGCGGATTCTTTGGCCCTGGGCCAGAGCAGTTCCGGGAGCCGGAATTCGGCCGCTCTGTGCTCGGTGTATTGATAGGAGCAGGCTCCAAGAAGCAGTTTCCGCGGGTTAATTAGCACTGAGCCTGAGTAATTTGTCTGCGAGCCTCAGGCGAATGGCAGCCTGAAATTACCTGTTCTATGGCTGAATGAGCTGCGGTCAGTCGAAAACAGGGATGGTGACGTCAGATCTCTAAGATGGTGGCCGCTGGCTTCCTCTGTGGTCTGACCGGTGTGGAGAACCGAATTGGACCGCTTCCTTCCCCGTCTCAAACCCAGAATTCAGCACTGAGTACGGTGATTGCATAGCTGGCAGAAGCCCACGGAAACTGCAGCACTGTATCTTTGCCTTGCTATCTCCTCGTTTCCCAGCGCGCGCCGCAGACTCTAGCCGCGGGGCGATTTGCTGAATAAGCAGCGTGACCCTCCGTGCGGACAAATGTCTCACGTTTGAGCCCCCGTAGCTGATCCTCGTGAGATGGAAATCCTTCCTCTAGGTTTTGGAGCACCCCAATTTTGCTGGAAATTCCTAACAAGATAGCTTTTAGCTGTTCTAACTCGTCATTCTCCCACACAGTGACGAGGTACACGGGGGTAATGCACTCCCTTCGCCGCCATCTCCAAAATCTTGAATGCACATCTTAACATAATCATTATCATCTCAATGGCTTGCTGGGTCACCTTTCAACCAAAAATGCCATGCGTCATTCCTACTTGGCTATGGCTCTCAGCAGTTATATTTTCATGGAAGGATTGTAATACAGGAAAAATTCAAAACTCATTATTTGATCATGAAAGTCAAGCATTTCTGTGAGAATTTGTAGTTGTTGCAAATTATAAGAAAATAACAACCATGATTAGCCTTTATTCCTAACCTAATAAAATATATAATTAATAACATATCAAATTTTCAATACTGAAATCCCTAAATGCTGCTTAGTTATATGCAGGTACATATTGGATTATTAAAAAGCAGTTAGCACAAAACATGCTGTAGTAGCTGTTGAGTAGTTATTTACCTGATGTAATGTGCATGCAAATTAAAAGGTTAAAGTTAATAATAAACTGAGAAAGCTAAAAAAAATTGAGAAATAATTCATTTATCATTTGCTAAATGGCTTGACATTTATTCAAAACAAGGAATATTGCATATCAGCTCCCAACATAAAACATAGTCAGCTTTTTGTATTAAAATGTATACTAATTAAAATCACAAATGTTAAACTCCTAATGTAAACATGGGGATTGGCAGTGTTTATATTGGGGGATATAAAAATTAAATAACAATATACTAACATAATAACAATGAATTGGCCGTAGTTGAATTGCTACTTTATTCCAACATTGTTTAACAATATTGATATCTACTTGCTTCATCTTACCTTACCTAAAGAATCATCATTTTTAGTCTCAAAGCAGACTGATATCCTGTGCCCAAGAAAATATACCTATGAATCAAAAGCTATTTGAACCCAGAGATTTTTTTTATTCTCCCCCACATGAAAATGAGTATGAATGAAAACACACACACACACACACACAACACACACAGAAATGTAGTGTGTAGTGAGGTGTCCTAGGAACGGTTTGAAAAGATTGCATCAGCTTGAAAAATTATGTTTTGCTGATGACAGGTTAGAAAATACTTGATGGAAAAGGTAGTTTTTGAAATGAACTTCAAAGCAGCAGTAGGATTTCACCAGAAAACAGAAACACAGGAAGAAAAGGGGAAATTGTAGCCTGGCATGGTGGCTCAAACCTGTAATCCCTGCAGCTGTGGAGGCTGAGGCAAAAGGATATGAAGTTAAAGCCAGCCTCTGTAACCTAGCAAGGCCCTAAGCAACTTATTGAGGCCCTAAGTTTAGAGACCCTGTTGCTAAATAAAATACAAAATAGAGCTGGGTATGTGGCTGAGTGGTGGAGTGCCCCTGAGTTCAATTCCCAGTACCTCCCCACCCATCCCCGCCCTCGCAAAAGCAGGGGAGAATGTAACACAAGGAAAAAAATCAAAGTAAATAAAAGTTATTTAGGCTTCTCAAGTTGCTGTTTGCATCTTCCCCTCTCTTCAACTTTTTTCACCAAATATCACTCAGGCTATTTTATGAAAAGGAAGGCATCCTTGAGCCACTTGACAAAAAAATTGATAAAACAATAAAGCAAAGCACAACTATGATTCAATATCCAAAGAAGCTAACTTTGCTTCCCTCCAAATTAAATAAAACAAATAAACTATTAAAAACTCGGATAGCATGAGCATGGATAAATAATAATTTGCATGTATATTTCTTCAGCTTGAGCTATACTATTTTATGTTTATGTGAATATGTACAGCTTTATAATATGTAAAGGTTAGTATATACTATCATTTTGATCTTCAAAGTCCCCAAACTTAGTCAAAGAATAATTTCCTATCATCTATAAATGGAATTCATGTGTCATTGCTAACTTGGGGGATTATACAACAGTTCTGGAAAACTGGGACTATATGAAAATGATATTAACAGAGAATATCAATAATCTAGGGGTATACTTCCTGCAGAGAGAAATTTCTTTCTCTTCCTTTTAACCAGTTAGGTCAAACATTTTTATAAGAAACAAAAAGAGTGATGAAAAACTTCCCTTACTTCCACCACTTGATATACATTTTCTAAAAGCCCACAGTAGTAAATAAATTAGTGGTAACTATTGTGTGTATAAGATTGACACTGTGATGAAGCCTCCTGTAATGTGACATCCCCTCCAACAAGTTATGGGACTTGGCAAGAAAGTCAGCTCACCAGAGCTTCTTTAGAATTAGTGAGCATAACTTTTGCCATTTATGCACATGTTTGTAAATACATATATGCACATATGAACATCCACACATGCATACCTAGCTGTACATAAACATGCACATGTATATATAAGTTACATACATGCATATATAATTTATACTGATCTCATTTAAAAGCATTTGCTTAGTGATAATAATATAAATGATCATTTCAGAAAATGCAAAGGACAAAATCTATAGAAATCCTTACTATCCATCAAATGCCAACTCAGAGATAATTAATATTTTATGGTAGTTTCTTCCAATATTGTTCTATACATATATATTTGTAGTAATAAATATAGCCAAAGGAGAAAAGGGCCTCAAAAACTAAAATTATATGAATATTTTTAAGTTCGTTAAATATTCTTAACTATGGCTTGAAGGCTGCTTAACATTTCAAGTATGAACATACAAAAATATTTCACCAATTTCTCATTTGTTATACATTCAAATTATTGTTTACCACAGTTATAAATAAAGCTGTGACACATCTTTGACCAATTTGTTCATTATTTTCAAGGATCAAATGACTCAAAATTGTATTTCTTTTTCAAAGCATATTAACATTTTTAAAGCCCTTGATGAAGTAGGAATATAATATTTTATCATGGCTGGTATGGATTTTAATTATTTAAACATGAAGATTATGGAGAGACAGATATTTTGTTTAAAATGTATCATAATAATACTGGATCAAAAATTAATTTTGAATACAATTTTTACTATGACATAGCTTGTTCAAACAATGCTCAGAACACACTTCATACATTTGGGCAATACTTTGCATTAACGTGTTGTTACATAAACTGGCTGAGAGCTGTGGTTCATATTATTTGTCAAAAAACGTAGAGAATAATTTTAGTAAACGAAATTCATTCTGAATATGTAAATAGTTTGTTCAACAAAAATAAATAGGTTGAGCTTTATGTTTTATGTACATTTATCAACCGTGTTCACATTGGTATCAAAACTAAATACTTGTGTTTCTGGAAACCATGTGCCCGCCATATCAAGCATTTATCTAAAACTCCTGAGGCATACATGGCACTCTTCACCAGCAAACCCCTCACAGCCCAGTGATCTCACCACTGCCAGCTGGATGGGCACAATGGATAAATAAGGGAAAGGCTTTCCATGACTGCCATGGGAACAGTGAGCTGGCAGGGAGCCCCGTAATCTTGATAGCCAACTGGCACCTGGAAGCTCCTTAACTCTCAAAGGGTTAGCCATGCACACTGCGCCCAAGCCATCGGCTCTGGTTGCTAGGGAGCCTGTGTTTGGAAAGGCATTCTTCCAGAGAGGCAAGCAGAACCCTCCCTTCATGAATAACAGCCTTATTCACAGGTTCAAGCATGTCAGTAAATGCAGAAATAGGAAGAGCTGGCATTGATCCTGGGGGGTATTTGCTCATTCTATTTACTCTTTATTTGTTGACTTTCAAATGATGCATTTTTAAAAGATATTCAGTAGAATTCCCACAAGGTGGTAGACTATTCAGCTCAGTCTGTCTCCACAGCCCTATTTCATGATTGTGGTCTGACCCATGAAGAGCATCTCTATCCATTCTCAGCAGGGTACAAGATGAGTTGACACAGATAGGACTATGCCACTACTAAGAAAATACATCTTGGATTTTGGAAAAAAGAAAAGAAAAGATCCAAAATGACCAAAACCATTGATTTTCAACCTTAGCAGTGAAAGAGTTAGTGAAATGAGAACTCTCTACATTTTTTTTAAACTTTAGCTATTTATTATAAAAACTTTCAGGCTTACGAAAGCATAAATAATATACTATGAACCTCCACCTACCCATCACCCACCTTCAATCATCAACTGCTTTTTATTCTTTTTCTTTCTAACCATTGTTGTTGTGAAGCTCACAACAAACAGTAGTTCTACGACAGAAATCTTCACTAAAGAAACTGTGGTTGTGTTCCGTATAAAGGAATAGATGATACTAATTGATTGATAATTTTCATAAATCAATTCACACACATTAAGTCTACTGAATTTTTGTTAGTTTAAAAAGCCTTAACTTATAAAAATAATCAGGTTTCTTTTTTAAAATGTGGTGGATGGAATGCTATAGTTCTATAAAATTAAATTTTATCTAGCTAATTGGACACTAGGCAATTAAATCTAGGTACACTTGGTCTGAGAACAAGGGAAATAGCAAGTGAGAGAAGGATCCATGTGTTGTTCTTCCTAAATGTCTATTTATTACCCTTGTGTTGTTCTCACTATGGCTGCAAAGTGTTTGAAAGTGTGTTCCAAGTAGAACAAAGTCTTTATGCTCAAGATAGGTTACTCATCAGTAGCTACATGATGTCAGTATCCAAAGGCATGTTAATAAGGTTGTTCTGCCCATATCTGGGTCAACAATAGCCATGGCTTATGAAAAGTCTCTTGTGTGCATGTAAATATTTCTTATACAACATTATTTTCTCCTCATAACAACCCTCTGACTTGGTTGCTTTTACATTTTTTTCTTCTTTTAAAGAAATTTGAAATTATAAAATAAAACACAGCAAAGGCACAATGCAGAGGTTAATGTGTTCTTTTCAAAATATTTTTTTTAGTTGTAGATGGGCACAATACCTTTATCTTATATATTTGTATGTGGTGCTGAGGATCAAACTCAATGCCTCATGCATGTGAGGCAAGCACTTTACCACTGAGTCACAATCCCAGCCCAGTTAATGTGTTCTTATAAGACAAACACCCCTGAAACTACCACTCATATCAACAAGTAGAAAATGATCAGCCACGGGGCTGGGGTTGTGGCTCAGTGGTAGAGTGCTTGCCTAGCACATGCTAGCCCTGGGTTCGATCCTCAGCACTACATAAAAATAGATAAAATAAAGGTATTGCATCCAAATACAACTAAAAAATAAATATTAAAAAAAAGAAATTGGACAGCCACTGCCCAAGCAGCTTCATGTGCCCTGTCTCAACCATATTCCCTTTTATCCTGCTGCAAATAACCACTATTCTAACTTTTATAGTGATTTGTTACTTATGGTTCCTTATCATTTTATTGTCCAAATATGTACTTATAGCTATAATAGTCAAGTCTCGCCGTTTAAAAAAATTGTTGTCTTTCAAGTTTCTTGTCATCCAAAGTCTCCTCCATCATCTGTTTCTTTTTCTTACGGTTTATTTGCTGAAGAAACCAGAGGTATTGACTTACACAATTTGTCATGGTCTATATTTCAGAGATAGCATACTCAGAGTACAGATAGCATGTGTCTCAGTCCTTTGTATTTCTTGAAAATTGATGGATGGACCCAAGACCTCCATCAGACACATGTTCAATTCTCTTGGCAAAACTACAGACCATATTGGATTCTTTTATCAGAAGGCACATAATAACTAGCTATGTAGCTTTTTAGTAATGTTCGTGGCTGTTGAAGCTCAATGCCTATGTCTACTATTTCATTGCAAAATGGTGATATTCATTTTTCTTTCACTTATTATTTGGAATACTTTTATTAGATGCTTTCCCTCATCTAGTAATTAGTTATTTGTACAGTTCACAAAAAGAAGGAAGTGCTTGATTTTGCACTTATCAAATTTGGTTCTTTGTCACTCTGTGATGATAACTAATTTACATACCATGATGAACCCATGGATTTAAATATATTTGATGGATTTCAATTATTTGTGGTGATTTTGGCTTTGTTTTCATTTTGCACAAATTGCCCCATTTTTCAGCCAGCAGAAGTTTTGTGGAATTGATTCCTTAGTCATTTTTACATATGAGCGCAGTAGTCTTTGACAATCTATTTCCTATTGGGCATATCAAGATTTTCAAGCACATTTTGTACATTATTTGCTCTGATTTATTTTAGTGGAAGTTACATTTCAAAACCATACAGCTGCTGAAGATGCTCATTATGACAGAGTTCATCATTATTTCCAGGCCACTTTAATGATCAGAGACATCACATATACACACACACACACACACACACAGACACACACACACACACACACTTTTACAGTAAGATGCTTCAGTGTTCCTCTCCTCTCCATTCAAATTTAGGACCAACATGTTTTCTTCTTCCTTTGTTATTAACTGCTACATTCAATTTGAGTTTCCTTCCTCTCACACTGAGAAGTCTGTTCTCAATGACCCAGGAAATGATAAACTATCTCATAATTACTCATTTACTTCATCCAACATTACTCATAACACAATTTCAAAATAGCAATGCTATTATAACAACCAGTAGTGTAATTACTGGGAACATTTTCATGATTTCTTTCCCGATTTTTAGAACACTTAATTCCATTTATTTATTTATTTATTTATTTATTTATTTATTTATTTGAGAACCTACCTACTGTGTTCCATAATGGCTGTGTCATCTCACATGCCCACCAACAGTGTACAAGGGATCCTGTTTCTCTGCCTCTGCTCCACACTTATGATCCTTTGAGTTCTTTGACAACAGTCATCTAGTCTGAGGCAGCTTCTCCTAAACAGCATGCATTGGGGTTGACTCAGCATGGGATTTCCAGAGCTCTCTGGGTCCCGCATCTTTCCTCTCCCTATCTACTTCTCCTTGCTTCTAGAATTTCAGAGGCTACACTTGCCTTGTTGTCCTTTGCAAAAACAAGCTACCTTCCTCATTGTCCTGTTCAGTGGCCCTTCTGTTTGGACACCAGCACCCTAACCGTCCTTCTGCCTCAATCCCTGAACCATTTACATTTAAATTCTCCTACAGTTCAAGGGTTCTCCCAGCCAGGGCTCCTGCAGTTCTCTCTGGCTGGAGTTCTTCCACCTGCTGTGCACATGGCTCTTCTTGCCTTACTCCTATCTGCTAAAATATCATTTTACCAGAAGTTTTCTGACCACCCAGGATGAAACAACCACCAACAGTTACCTTATCACCTTTAGCCTGCTTTAGCCTTTCCCCTTTAATTCTTAGCACAATATGATACAGGTTTCTTTTCCTTGCTTTGCTAAAACTCTCTTTCTAAACTACTACGTACACTGCATAGGAAAAGGCACTTTATCTTGTTTGTTTACTGCTGAATCTTCTGTACACAATACTTCTCCTGGCCCAAAGTAGATGCTCACTGGTGAGCAAATGAGCTAATGAAGAAGTAAAGCTGTTCTGACCCCAGAATGTTTCATGCTTCTTGGAGCATCACAATGTCAAAGGGTCAGGAGTGGGGATGACATTGGAAATGATCCGATATACAGTAAAGATCTTCCAGTTGGTGTCTTAAAATAACACAGATTCATCTCACCTATGTGTGGAGTGTCAAAAAGTGGAACTCAGACACAAAATGGGAGCTACCAGAGGCTGAGTAGCGTAGGGATTTGGGAGATGTTGGTCAAAGAATGCAAAGTTTCAGCTAGACAGGAAGAATAAATTCAAGAGTTTATCACACATCATGGTGCCTGCAGTTAATATGTTATACATTTGAAACTTACTAAAACTAGATTTTAAATGTTCTCAAAACAAATAATTAAGTATGTCAGTCCATATGTAAAATGCTTATTTAACTATTCTACAATGAATACATATGTCAAAATGTCATTTTATATACCATAACCGTATACAATTTTTTATTTGTCTGTTTTAAAATAAATTAAAATAACAGTGAAAATAAAATGTTATGGATTTGTTACAGTGTACTTTCCATTGAGCTTGCTGTGACTGAGAATGGAAAAACTTGCTTCTAAGTTAGAGTCCTAATAATGATTAGACATGTCATCTAGAACATTTACACATGATGAGCCTCAGCATCCATATCTGTAAAAGAAGGCAACCTTTAAAACTACTATAAAATTAGAAAAGCGATAGCAAATATGGGTGGTTGTTAAAATTTGTTAGTGGTTAATGCATTGCTGCATGTAGTGTAGACTACCAAAACTTCAGGTTCAACTGTCAATGTAGGAGATCTGCAGGATGACAAAGAACACAGTTCTTCTCCTGAGGTTAAATTGAAGAAGTGACAATTGTACCTTCCATGCATTTCAGATTTTGTTAGGACAGTTTCATTGTAATATCCACTTGCAAAATGGTGTGGAGTGAGGTGTTAAACAGCACGTATTTTTAATTTAAAATCCATTAGCATTCCACATAATTAATTAGAATTTTACACTCCAGTGGCTTTTGGTTCCCTACAGAAAATTGAGCACACAGAATATAATTTGATTTAATTTTTGTTCTAGGTTTAATCTACCTTAAACTTTTTAAAAAATATCTCAGGAGAAATTTTAACTACTTAAAATTTGGGGGGTTTTGTTTAGTAAACCAAGCATTCTACTCTGGTATACTTTGAGAGGAAGCACAAAAACAAAAAAACTCAGAAAAAGTATAGCTTAAAGCAAAATATTTATTAAAGATTTTAGCATCCAAAATGTAGATCCCATATCCTCACTCTGGTCATATACTTCAGGAAAATATAGAGAGTTTGTGAAATTTACCTGTCAATTTTACACCCCTTGTCTTCTTATTAGAATTATAGAACTCTACTTCCACATAGGTCTTTTTAAGTTTCAGTCTGTACCACTAAAATGATCTCTTACAAAAGGTATTGCATGAATATGACATTCTTATAGCACATTTATTGTCGCTCAGGAGGCTGAGTACTGGGTCATAATTCCATTCCATTACAATTTCCAAGGGCCACTGCTATGGGTGAGTTTTCTATTGGATTATTTATCATCATGGGCTTAAATCACTAAGTTTTGAAGGTCCTTGGCCATGACTTTGCAATTATTATAATAAATATTGGTTATTTGGAATTCATTGACTGTTTGGTTTAGTGAGTCCTCAGTCAACTTTTCTTACATTTTTTTATCTAATGTTTCTTTTAATTTCCTTTTAACCATTGTTTATCCTATGCCTACAGAATCTCAGAAACTGGCATTATCCTTATAGTATTTGCTAGAGATGAAATTGTATTTATTTATCCTTCACTGGGATAAGGCTTTTCTATCTTGCATGACTTATTTAACATTTAAATTGAGTACAAAATCATGTATCATCTGCAAAATACAATGAAAATATTGCAACATTTTCTATAAAAAGCAATAAATTTCAATGTGGGGCTGAGGTGATATACACTATTTAATGAAACACAGACACATATCCACACAGGTACTACTGTGCATGTACAAGTAGACACACATACAAACTATGTGTACTTAAAATAAGTCTACTAAATGGAGAACTTTGGAAATTCTAATAGAACATAACAACACTGTTGATGCAAGCATCTGTAGAACTAGTGGTGTGAATACTACATTTCATTAAAAATAGTTGAAAGTAGTATACAGAAGGCGGTACAATGATTTTTTCCCCAAAATCTTAGGAATATGATAAGTTATAATTTAGTTTCCAAATCAAAGTTTAAATGAAAGAGTTGGTAGATATAGCATTTTATAGAATTTAGGCTCATTTTGTCTAAAACAAGGTAGAATTTAACATTTTAAGTCATATATATATATATATATATATATATATA
>NW_026000221.1:19354265-19362317 GCF_001458135.2 Marmota marmota marmota
ATATATATATATATATATATATATATATATATATATATATATATATATATGTCATTTTACTGTAAAATGATGGCCTCAAGCTTAATTTTTGACTTCTCATAAATATTTAATTCAAATGTAGAATAATTCTGTAGTTCACTCTCAATTTTAAACTTTTCTTGAATATTAAGGTTTTTCATAAAAATGAAATATTATAAAATAAGTAAATTAAAAGAGACATAAACAAGAGCAGGTTACTGTGTGGAAAAAGCACTTATTCATTGGTTTTATGTCATACTATGAATATGCTAATAACTCTGAGGATAATTGACACCGTAGGAACAAATATAAACACGTTTAATGAGGTTATTGATTTTTCCCTCATAAATGTTCTTACATACTTCATATTGTAAGCATATCACTAATGATGTATGTCTTTTCATTAGAGTTGGCATAATAAAGATGACAATTAATTTTTAATGCATCTGTTAGTGAAATTTAATATTGAAAAATTAATAAAGCAAGCTTAATTTCATTGCTGAGTCTATTATTAGCATTACGTGTATTAGCAAGCAAATTTACCAATACGAATATTTTATATCAGGCAACTTGGTTTAAAAAGCTGTGGCAATTCTAAATGTCTATGGAGCTGGTAAATAGATAAGTGAGGTGTATTCCCTCAAAAAATAAATGAAAGTTCAGCGCTTTGGAGTGTTGTAATTCTGTAGGACCCATTTCTTCTTTGACATAGAGCATTCATGACAGCTGTACAAAGGTGAGGCTGTTGAGTAAAAGTTTCCTGACCAGGTTTAAATGAATTGGAGGCTGCTCCATAAAAGCCATTGGATTAGCTGTGAAGTCTTCACCAGGCCACTTTCAACAAAGATTGTAGAAAAGAAAATTGTCGTTCCTGTCCACTTTTACCTGTTACTTGAATATACTGTCTTATGCAAGCCTTTTCTCCTCTGGAAAATACATATTCTTATCCCTATTCTACAGAGGACAAAAAACATGCATCAGTGAAATTAAGAAATATTTGATGTTTCAGTTGATGGAGCCCCAATTCTAGAACAAGGAGGTCTCATTCCAGCATTCTTGCTCTTCCTAACTGGAAAAATCTAGGGCCCCCCTGTTTTTTTCTTTCTACAAATTGCATTTGAGAAAAATGACAAATGTGTTAAGATTCTGAATGGGATGAATCAGTCATTTTATGAAAGAAAATGTTAAGCTCGGAACACTTTCCTTGTGTGATTAAATCTAGCACAGATTTTTATTTTATACCGATTCATTCAAAGACATTTTGAAAGTGGCTGTCAGGTAGACTATGCATCTTTTTTCTTCCTCCTCACAATACATGACACAAGTATCCCTCTGGTCTATCATTTGTAGCTATTATATCTCTAGGAAAACATTCATTTTAAATGGATGGTGTGTTGCTAATTTCCAGCTTTCCGTGGATACGGGCAGAGGATCTGAGAGAAGACAAATAGATGAAACAACACACAGCCCAGTTTTCTCCATCCAAGGTGGAATAAAGCCTTTCAAAAGCTAGCAAATTCATAGAGGCGCAATAATATTGAATATACTCTTGACGTGGCTGTTAAGGGAGGAGAATAAAACAGAGTAAATACAAAAAAAAATTGTATCAGTACCACAAGTTTTCTTATTTTCCAATATTAAGACAGATGTCTAAAAATAATACATCTTTATCATTTATGGATTCAAGTCATTCATTTATTCCCTTCGTTTGTTCATTTATTTAACTTGGGGTACAGGATGAGGGTTGGAGGTCAGAGAAGGCCTACTGGGCCACTGAAATACATATGAAGACTGACTATCCCTGGAGTCTATGCTGTCTCAAAAGGAAACTCAGTATCCTGCACAGAATAAATGTACATGATTTAAATCACAGGTCCAGCACTCATTAACTACTGTCTGTGGAAAGGTGCTTTAACTCACAAATTTGCATAAAGAAGATACTGATGTTATTTGAACATAGAGAAGGCTAGCAGATTTTTTTTAAATAACTATAAAGGTAAACTAATAAACAAAAAGTACAAGAGAAAACTACTAAAACAATGAATAGTGAAATACTAAAAATATTTTAAAATTAAAGATAGGATATAATTAAACCAGATATATTGGTCATGTAAATACAGATAAGGCTGGGAATAACTATGAAAAATTATAAGATGGACACATAGAAAATGAAAGCTAACTAGACTCACAAGAGAAGAAGCAATGAAAGTTGGTCTCTTGACAAGGTAGATTCAGGCAAAAGAAAAGTAAATAAATTAGATTAAGAAAGAGAATTTAAAATGCATACAGCACCACACTAAAACCCAAGTAGCCAAAGCAATATGAAGCACAAAGAATCAAACAAGGTGGCATCATATTACCCGATTTAAAAAATCTACCACAAATCTATAGTAATCAAACAGCCTGGTATTATCATATAAACAGAGAGGTCAATGGAGTAGAACAAAGAGCCCAGAAGTAAGTTCACACATGGATAGTAGATCAATTTTTAACAAAGATGCCAAGAACACACAGTAAGAAAAGGACAGACAGTCTCTTTAATAAACGGTGCTAGAATAACTGAAAAACCAAATACAAAAGAGTGAAATCAGACTTCATCTCGTAGCTTACACAAAAAAGTAACTCAAAATGTTTTGAAGATTTAAATGTAAAATCTCAAATTGTAAAACTACTAGAAGAAAGCTGGAAATTACTAGAATAAAAAATAGGGGAAAACTTTCATGATATTGGTCTAGGTGATGATTTTTTGGATAAGACCCCAAAATCACAGTCAATAAAAGCAAAAATAGACAAACAGGATTATAACAAACTAAAAAAAACCTTCTACACAGCTATGGAAATAATCAACAGTGAAGAGACAACTTATAAATGGGAGAAAATATTTGCAAACTATATATCCGACGCGGTGTTAGCATTTAAAATATATTAGAAATTCAAACTCAATAGTTAGAAAACAAATAGCTTAATAAAAAAAATAGATGAAGAACCTGAATGAACATTTCTCAAAAGAAGACATACAAATGGCCAGCAAGAATATACAAAAAATACTCAATGCCATTCATCATCATGGAAGTGCAAACCAAAACCACAGTGAGAGAGCACCTCACCCTTTTTAGAATAGTAAAGATGAAAGATTATAAAAGTGATGAGGATGATGTGGAGCAAAGGAAAAGAATTAATAAAATGTAAATTTTTAAAAAATGGGCAAACTCTCAGAATTTGGAGCATGAAAAATACTTACAGGTGCCATGATGTAAAAAAAAAAATAGTGAAAAGATGCAGTTCTGAACATTCTAGAAGAAAAGCATCTTGAATGTTAATCTGACACAAAACCAAGACTGTGCTTTAAGTAAATCATTAGGCAAGAGGTGAGGGTAAATGAAGCACCCTGACAGCTCTTCCTTCTGCAAATGATAGCTTCCAAATGATGCCAAAATGTAATCTTTTTGTGGGTGCAGCAGGGAAATCAATGGGTGCTATTTTTATACTTCCTAGATGGAAGAACACATTTAGAGAACGGGCTTTGTCAAAGATAGGCTTTAGAAATGCAATTCCATAGAAGCTGTTTGTGATTGATGGAACATTACCTGTCCTGAATAAAAGAACATGAGATGCCAAATGTGAAAAAAAAAAGAAAAAAATAGGAACCACTGTACACAGCTCATAATAATGTATATTAGTATCACCATTATAGAAGAGTGTGGAAGTTTCTCAAAAAATTAAAAATAGTATATTCACAGGATCCAGAAATCCTGTAACTGAATATATATCCAAAGCAACTGAAATCAGTATGTCAAGGAGATATTTGCATTTCCATGTTCATTGGAGCATTATTCCAAATAGCTCAGGTATGGAATTAACCTAAGTGTCCACCAAAGAATGAATGGATAAAGAAAATTTGGAAAATATGCCCAATGAAGTAGTAGTAAGCCTTTAAAAACACATTATTTGTGATAATATGAATGAATCTGAAGAGCATTGTTCATTAAATGAAATATGCTGGGCACAGAAAAACAAATAGCACTTGCAAGTAGAAGGTAAAAAAAGTCAAACTCTCAGAAGCAGAGTAGAACGGTGGCCATGAGAGACTGTGGGTGTGGGAGATACCATGGAGATGTTGGTCAGTGGACACAATATTTCATTTAGGAGGAATAAGTTCAAGAGATCAATTCCACTTCATGACTCTGGTTAACAACAATATAAATTATACTTCCAAATTACTAAAAGAGCAGATTTAAAAAAAAATTATAAGTACTGAGGTAATGTATATGTTAATAGCTTGATTTTGCTATTCTACAGTGGACTACTATGATTTGATCTTCAATGTTCCCCAAAGGTTCCTACGTTAAAAGGCTTAGCTCTCAATTGATGGCACTACTGGGTAGTAGAACCTTAAGTAGTGGTGGCTACTGTCATCAGGGCATGTGCCACTAGAGGGGATATGGGGACCCGAGCTCCTTCCTCTCTCTGTCACTCAGCTTCTGTGAATTGAATATCCTTATTCCATCATGTGTTCCTTGCCATGATGTACTGTCTCATCCCATCTCTGGAAAAACGCATAACATTTGTAAATATGCATGGGCCAAATAATGTCACATCACTGGTGATTAAGCAAAAACATATAAATAGTACCAGAGGGAAAAATATAGAAATACAGAACAAGGAGAAAACTCATTCACAAATCTCAGTCCATGGAATATTGAGTGCATAAAAACCAATTTAATAAAAACTAAAAAGATGTAATTAAATAAGATAAAAAGATGTAATTAATAATATGTTGAATGTCTTCTCTGGAAAAATATACTTTCCTTTTATATATTTATAATAATCTCAAAACATATATGCTATGAAGAAGTCATTAATAAGGTTTATAAATATAGAAATAAGATGGTATTCTTTAATTAAATACAATAAAACTAATAAAATCAGGAAATAAAGTATCCCTCGTACCTGAAAAAAGAAGAGTTTATTAAGAAACTCATATGTTCATAAGAACACAAACCAAAAACTGCAAAAAGTTTAGACTTCAATATCATTACAGTGGTTCATACCAAGTCATGAAGTATAAATAAGGACATTCTCAGAGGAAAACATGTAGCCTCAAATTTATATCTAAGTATTAGCAAAGAAAAATGTTTCAACATGAATTAGGCAGGAAAACGGGATTAACCTAAGTAATTTTGTAAAGTGATATCTTGAGTGAACAATGTATGGCTAAAGATTTTTTTTTAAACTGTACATAAACAATGGACCCCAGTTGGTAAATTGGTTTATCACATTAGCAATTAAACTACTTTTGGGGTATACTAGGGTTAAGTAAATAAGTAAATAAATTGTAGACATAATAGGAGCCAGGTTAGAGAAAGAAGCTGCCCACAAACGAGATGGGAAGACCCGAATGAACACTATGGATCTAGATCAGAGCTGCAGTTTCAGTATAAATTCATACTCCTATGTGTGTAAATACATATATGTATATCAGACACACACTTATCTCAGACTTACTAATTTAAAACAACACAAGCATTCTAAACAGGTTTGGAATTTGGAAGTCTGAATAGGTCTCACTGGGTTAAAACCAAGGTGGTGGCATCAATGTGCTCCTTCTGCATGCTCTAGGGAAATCTGTTTCCTTATGGTTTCTACCTTCTAGAAGATGCTTATATTCTCATCTTTAACCCAGCAGCATAGCATCTTCAAACCTCTCTCTGACTCTGACCTCCTCTGCTGCCATCTCCCTTTTAAAAGGATGCTATGATTACACTGAGCCCACCCAGATGAACCAGAGTACATTTCTAGTTTAAGGTTAACCGATTAGCAGCCTCATTTGATCTGAATTCTCCCTTACTGCCATGTAACCTACCATATTTACAAATTCCAGGGATTAGAACATGGCCATAAAAAGCAGACCATTATTCTGCCTGTCAAAATACCCAAACTCTATTGTGAGGGTATTCTCCCAAAACTTTAAAAAACAAATAATCCCAATGCTTTTGAACTGCTTCACAGCATGAAAGGAAGTAAAACTTAATTATTTCTTTTAATCAAGCAATAATAATGTTACTGAACTTGGCAATGCTGGCCCCCAAAAGATAATAACTAACAAATCTCATTTCTGATCATCAAAGACAACATCTTAAATAAAATAAAAGCAATTAAGATTCAGTAGCACATCAAATACATCATGACTAAGTGTTGTTTCTCTTCTTAAAAAATAAAAAGGTATTTGCTACAGTTTTTATTTTTAAAAAAACTCTCAAATATTAATATTATTGTGATAAAATATGTATTAACCCAAAAGACACCATCATACTTAATGGAGAAAAAGTAAAACATATGAAATACAAAATTGTTGGAGGAAATAAAGGTCTCATAAGGAACTCAAAAAAATCAGCTAAAACCACTATAAACGCTAAAACTCACTAACTTATCAAGGCTCAAGTTCAATATTTCAAATAATACCTTTTCTATTATTTCTGTAAGTAATTGCAACAAGTAAAAAGATGTAATGAAATGAATGTCTACATTTATGAAATAAATATAAAGCCTATGACAATAAATTTATTAAGAAACATCTATGAAAAGTATATGGAAAAATTTGTCAATACAATAATTATGTTTATTTAAAATAGGGCATCAATTATCTCTAAATTACAAGACTGTAATAAAACATTAATAATTTCATTTATTTTATAGAACTTAAATAAGTGAGTTAAAATTTATATGGATCAAGATCACAATAACATACAACTCCATACCCACCATGATTACTAGAATTAAAAACTCAGATGATAATAATAATTATTGGCAAAGATGTAGAGAAATCAGAAGCCTCCTACACTATCCTTATGAAAATAAAGTGTGCAGCCACCTTGGAAAATTATCTAGCATTTCTTCAAATGATTAAACCTAGAATTACCGTATGATTCAGCTATTCTGTTCCTAGCTATCTTCCCAAGAAAAAAATATTTATCCTCATGAAATCTTGTATGTAAATGTTTATAGCAACATTATTTATGTCACCTCAAAGGAGGAAACAACCCAAATGTCCATTAAGTGATGAATGTCCTTTGTGAAATATCCACACAAGAGGATATCATTCAGCTGTAAGGAGGAAAGAAGCCCTGCTGCATGCTATGAGATGGATGGATCTTGAAAACACTGTGCTAAGTGCAGGAAGCTAAGCCACAGAAGACCACACATGTGAACTCATTCATATGAATGTTAGGAATAGGGACACCTATGCAAAAGAAGGTAGAGTGGTGGTTGCTTAAATTTGGAGAGAAATGGGTGGGTAAGGAGGTGATAGCTAAAGACTAAGGGTCCCTTTCCAATTCTAAAATCGACCATGGTGGTGGTCACACGGACCTGTGATTACAGTGAAAACCATAGAACCATGTGCTGCAAATGGGTGGATGGTATGATACATGAATTCCATCTCAATGAAACTGTTCAAATAAGAATAAAAATGAATGATCAAAAATGGTGAGGAAAAAAACTCTAATAGGAGTACTTAGTCCATTTAAGAGGAAATTGTGAGATTATGATATCAGCTCATAAACAAAGGGCAGATGAAGGGAACACAATAAACAGACTCAACTGAAGCACTATGAGGATAATAAAAATGTTATGAGAGGTATATCAAATCAGTGGGAAGAGGCTCTTCAAAAATATATGGACACTAGCTACAGGAAAAAGTAAAATTGGCTCCACATTCGTATCTCTAACACAAAATCAGTATCAAGGATCTCATTGTAAATATAAAATAGTAAAAGTAATAAAATAAAATGCTGGATTCAAATTATTTTATAATCTCAGAGAAGGAAGCCTTTTTTCTAGTGCTAGTGATAACAAGTAATGAAAAATTAATCAATTAAAAGTAAAAATTTAGCCCTGTACAGTGGTGCATGCTTATAATCCCAGCAACTTGGGAGGCTGAGACAAGAGGATATCAAGTTCAAAGCCAGCCTCAGAAAAAGCAAGGTGCTAAGCAACTCAGTAAGACGCTGTCTCTAAATAAAATACAAAAAAAGG
>NW_026000221.1:19362340-19390920 GCF_001458135.2 Marmota marmota marmota
CACACACACACATATATATATATATATATATATATATATATATATATATATATATATATATACAGAGTGTCCAAATGCAAATCACATACCAGGACACCAGGAATATTACTTACAAATCACTAAACAGAAAAAAAGTCTAATTTTTCTAGCATACAAAGAGCTCCTACAAGCAAATACAAAAATTACTTTTAAAAATTGAGCAAAGAATATAGAGAAGTATGCACAGAGAATGAATATCTAATAGGCTCTTAATTATGAAAGGATGCTTATGCTACTTCATAATAAGAGAAATAGAATTTTAAAATAGACTTGGGTATCACATTTTTTTCATATTGGTAAATCTTTTTATGTACGATAACACACAGTATTGACAACACAACTGGAAATAAACCTTCAGAAATTATTGAAGGAGAGAAAGAGGGGGCATAGTGGTAGGAAAGACAGTGGAATGCAATGGTCATCATTACCCTAAGTACATGTATGAAGACACAAAGGATGTGACTCTACTTTGTGTACAACCAGAGATATGAAAAATTGTGCTCTGTATGTGTAATATGAATAGTAATGATTTCTGTTGTTATATATAACAAATTAAAATTTAAAAAACCCAACATTATAAGCATTAAAAAATTATTGAAGGAATTCTAATTTGATAAAATTCTTAATACATGAAATTTGGCAGTATCAGAATAAGAAATTCCTTTAACCTTTAGCTTCTTATAAATATTTTCTGTCATATGAAATAAAATGTGTGCTTATTCATTGTGGCATTGTAGTAACAAAATTTTGGAAATAATTCAAATTTCTGCCAAAAGGGGATAAACTGGGCACGTATACATAATGCAGGTTTTTTGACTTCAGTAGTAGTAATATTTTTAAAGGGTGATAAACTGTCCTGGGCATTGTGAGGTGTTTACCGATATTTCTACCCATTAGACACCAGCAGCAGCCCCATGTTCCTAATTATATCTATTTAAATTGTCACCAGACTTTGCCAAATGTGTCATCTAAGTCAAAATTTCTCCTCTAATAGAGATGCACTGATGTACTGGATACTAGGTAGATATTTTTATAAATTGAGAATACTCTATGCATTGAATTGAAAAGACCTATAATATGTATTTTATGAAGTGAATAAACCACTGTCATTTTTGAATGAAGGATAGGAAAGAATTAATATTTACATTTAGCATATATCCTTAGCAAATGTTTTGTAAGAATTCAAAGGAAACAAAGCACAGTCTTTACCTATTGGTTGGAAGATAGGTAACTGTGGCAAGATGGATAGGGAGATTTTGGATTGCTAATTTATGATATATTTAGTTTTTAACCCTGGAAATATTTACATAAATAAGTACATTGCTCAAAACCGACAAATGCATTTGCCCAGTCTTAATAATCATCAATTATAAGAGTGCTGGATCTTGATTCCCCTCTTAAGCTACTGAGAATCCTTAAGTGGACTAGAGTTTTCTTTGCCATTGGTGTAGGCTCCCAAAACACCTATATATGATGTTTTTATAAAAATTTGTATTAGTTCATTTTAGTTATACTTAATAGTGTGTTTAATTTTGACATAACTACAAGCATGGAATAAACTGCTCCAATTCAGTTCCCAGTATTTTCCCTTTCCCATTCTTCTTCCATTTCCTGTTCCATTTTCTCTAATGATCTTTCTTCTATTTATTTATAGTTTTTTTTTCTAATTAGTACATTATGGATATACATAAAAGTGAAATTCACTGTGGAATATTCATATATGTCCATAGGAATGTTTGATCAGATTTCACTGCACTGTTTCACTGCACTGTTCCAACTTTTTCCTTTCCCCTCTCTCTTCCTCAATCCACTTCCTCTACTCCTTTTTCTCTCTTCTGTTTTCATGGCTATCCACCACTTTCTTCTCCCTTATTTTGGTATACCTTCTTCATATGAGAGAAAACATTGGACCCTTGACTTTCTTCTGGGCCTGACCTATTTCGCTGAGCATGATGTTCTCTAATTCCATCTATTTACTAGCAAATGCCATAATTTCATTCCCTTTACGACAGAGTAGAACTCCATTGTGTATATACAACACATTTTCTTTATCCATTCATCTGTTGAAGGGCATCTAGGCTGGTTCCATAGTTCAGCTATTGTGAATTGTGCTGCTATAAACATCGATGTGGCTTTATCCCTATAGCATGCTGATTTTAGATATTTTGGATACACACCAAGAAGTGAGATAGCTGGGTCATATGGTGGTTCCATTTCTAGTGTTTTAAGGAATCTCCATACTGCTTTTCAGAGTGGTTGCACTAATTTGCAGTCCCACCCACAACATATGTGTGTGCCTTTTACCCCTCACATCTTTGCCAACATTTATTATTATTTGTATTCTTGATAATTGTCCTTACGACTGGAGTGAGATGAAATCTACTTTTTGTTTGTGTTCCCCTGATTGGTAGAGAACATTTTTTCATATATTTATTGGCCATTTTTAGTTATTTCTTTGGGAAATGTCTCTTTAGTTCTTTGGCCCATTTGCTCATTATTTGTTTCGTTTGGTTTTCTGTGTTAATTTTGAGTTCTCTGTATATTCTGGATACCACTTCCCTGAGAGAGAGTATACTATCTTTATTCTAGATTCCCTCATAAATCAGAATTGCTTCTCCAGCAGTAGCTTTATCCTACTGTCTCTACTGAGCAGTCTGTAGTCACCACAGTCCCAGCTTTCACTGGGTTCCGGTGCCATTATTATTCCTTCCCATCTTCCAGCCCTTTGTACTAGTGTCTGAAATCCCTTCCCATTCTCATTTCCCTTACCATCTCTACGTATGAGCCAACTGGGGAAAATTCTGCTTTCTGTTGAAACTGAACGTTGAAAATAGTGTTTCTTTCTAAAATTTCAAATATTAATATAACAAAAAAAAAGACTGAGGGACATTTATTCTTCCTGTAATTCTCATCTCAAACATATACAAGCAATATCATAAATCTATTGTTAAAATAATAACACTATATGTGTGAATATACTCACATGACTAACAGTGACTTCATTTCATACAGCAAATTACAAACCCCTTTTCTGGAGAGACTTGGCTTTACCTTTTTCATATTTGTATTTTTATTTCAATGCAACAGAACTGGAAAAAAAAAAGACTCGGAATCATTGTTTACTGTTTCTTAGGGACACGTATAAAAATAGCATTTGCTTTTAATCAATATTACAAATGCTTGCTGAAAGGGGGCTCGGCCTTTGCATAAAGTTCCTCCATCAATTTGTCAACAGTATTTAAAAGTTTCTTGAGCTGAAAAGCGCCAAGAAATGTTAGAAACGAGGGAGAGGAAAGTCACTTGTAAACTAATAAGGCAGCTTCTTAATAAGGATTGTTTTCCATCATATAATTATCCTGCTGGGGTTTTGCAGGTTCAGTTTTAAATGGCTGAGAGTGATCGGGGTCGGCCACCACGTTCCTGTGAGGTGTATTCACGACATACATCTTCCTGTTGGATAGTTTCCCATGAAATTCTGTAGTGGTCCTTAATGACACATTAATGTGCAGTGCCATTTGTTATTTCCTTCCTGGGTATACATGTTTGCATGTCTATTCAGGAGACATTAATGAAAACAAAACATCCCCATCACAGGCCGCAGGGAACTCCGGTTGGCTGTGTGCCTTCTCTACCTGAGGTATCAAGCGTGAGCTTTGTTTTTGTTTGCTTTTTACACATTCTCAGGCACTCTTAGAAAAAATAAGCGCCCTCTGTTATCTCTGGTCATATGTCTCTGGTTCTGCAGCCTCACTTTTAAAAGTGCCTCTCCTTTCCTTTCACAAACAAGAATTGGCAGAGACAAAAACATTATATTGCCAGAAAATTATGTATTCAAATGCTCACAAAATGCCTATTTTATCAAAAACTTGATTATTTAAATAGAAAATGAACACTTTTTAAAAATATGCATTTTTTTTAGTTGTAGGTGGACACAATACCTTTTATTTTATTTCTATGTGGGGCTGAGGATCAAACCCAGTGAGTACCTTGCGCATGCCAGGCGAGCACTCTACCACTGAGCCACATCCCCAGCCCTAAAATGAACACTTTAAAAAAAAAACACTAAAACTAATGAACATTAATATAATTAATATATTTTGGGCATATTAATATTGCACAGTATCTCTAGAAAGTAGAAATAGATGTGTAAACCTTGGACATTGCTCCGGGTTTCTGTATTTTTCCACAACTTTCTACGTCAATTTTCCACAATAGCTTCAGTGACTTGAGAATATTTTAATAAGGAGCTAGATCAGTAGAAGAACAGACCTTATGTAGTATATATAAATATATTTTATACAAAAATATACTACTCATTGTAGTTGAAAAACACTAGCTTTCTCCTAAAGCTCTTTGAAAGCTTAAGCTGGTCCCCAACTCTTACTAAAGTCCAAATCCTTAACAAAATTGGTTGTGTTAACTTCAGCTTTCTTTCTGATCATTTCCCATCTGCCATACTATGTTTCATGCATAATCAATATCATGTCTTCTTTCCTGACCCCATGACTTCTGAAAGTGTAATTTCATGGGGTAAAATTCCTGTTTCCTATCCTTAAACTCCTGGAAAACTCTTCTTTCCCTGATTTGGGGCTAGCATTATTGCCCTTCCTCGTGTGATTTGGGTCTTTCTGAACTCACCCAGGCAGATAAAATCGCCTCTTTTCAGCCATCTCAGGGCTGGGCTTACTGTGTCATGAATCTTACCATGTTGTGCTGCAATTATATGTATTTACAGTGTTTTATTTACTTGTCATCATGCTGAGCTCTTGAAGCCCAGTATGATGTCTTTCTGCTAGACCTGATGAATATAAAAATGACTGTTGAGAGTCGAGGTGTGGTTGAGGACTGGCTGCCAATTCCATCCTACAGATAAAGAAACAGGGGCTTTAGACAGATTAACTAGTTGCACCAAAAGTCATATAGTTAGTAAAAAAAACCAGCCAGGACTGAGAGCCAGGATTATGTAAGTGGGTTTCTCGTGGTTGACATAACTATTGAAAAAAATATGGTTTCACATGTGCTAGGTTCATTTCCTCTTATGCTTTACCCTCCCTTCTACTTCATTATCATGTGAAGCAATAAATATTACTGAGAGAAAGAATGCATGAATAAATACAAAGATAAATGACTGAGATGCTTGCCTGAACTTACATAATCTCTTCAAATCCATTTTCTCATCCATCAAATGGACAGAATTATTCTCTCACTGTTGAGCCTCTAGAGCTAATTTAAAATTGACGAAGATGATGCTATCAGAATTCATACATGTGTATGTATATGTTATATACATTAATATATAGCTTATTCAACTAGAGTTTTGGGAGGTGGGTTACTGGGGATTGAACTCAGGGGCACTTGACCACTGAGCCACACCCCAGCCCTTTGTACAGGGTCTCACTGAGTTGCTTAGCACCTTGCTTTTGCCAAGGCTGGCTTTGAACTTGTGATCTACCTGCCTCAGCCTCCCCAGCTGCTGGGATTATAAGTGTATGCTACCATGCCCGGTGAAACTAGATCTTGTTATTTAATAGAATATGAAATCTCAAAGTTAGTCTTAGAGGTAAATCTATATTGGTGTATCTTTGAAGATTCATTCACATTTAAACACTTTGACATCATTTCCTTTATTTTTCATAAGGAGTTTTTACATGCCTTTAATCTTTTAATTAGTATAAACCCAAGGCTATAAAAGTTGCCTGAATTTTCAGGTATCTTTTAGCTCTATCTAAAAAAAATGCTTTGTTACATTCTTTTTTACCTTAAGGTTGAGGAAAAGGAATAGAGAGATTCAAAAGTGCTTTTAGTCATGATAGTTGGTGTGAAGATGATAAAAAATGTATTTTCCAGTATTTCTCATCACATATTAGCAATAAAACTATATAAGAGTAGCAAAGCATCAAGTCTCGTTGTCCCAAATTTTTAGCCTTTAAGAAATTTAATCATTTCAATCTTTATTTCACAAATTAGGAAACTGGAGCTCAAGAGTATTCATTCCTCACAAGATTTTTTTGAAAATTCGATGAGAAGGTATAGATAAAAAACAATATAGGGCTGGAGTTGTAGCTCAGTGGTAGAGTGCTTTCCTTTCCTGTATGAGGCACTAGGTTTGATTCTCAGCATCAAATATAAATAAACAAAATAAAAGTCAACTAAAAAATTATATATAAGTCATATATATATATATGTCATAAATAAAATAAAGGACAACTAAAAAAATTTAAATATATGTAGATAGAATTTCCTGTCATCCACAGATAATCAATAAGTATTCATAATTATTCCTATGGGGAGAAATTAATGAGCTGTACAATTATAGACTCTGGTGGAAGAGCTACACACAAGGTCTCAGATCTTGATGTGCTTCCTATATATTCCTGATCACAGGGGGAGAATCAGGTCAGGATATTGCTGTTTTCTGGATTAACTATTGGAAATTAAATCCACTGTTTTTTAGTCCTGGAAAATAAGAATCTCACACCCAAACCAACACAACAAAATACCAGAAATAAAAATAGCAATTCCACTAAAACCCTCAAACATCACACAATTTTCTCCACCACTTTCTCTCTTCACTTTGGACAATTTTACATAGTCAGAGAACTCTGACTTTTTTTTCCCCTTTTCAAACAAAGAAAAAATAATTTTGGCTTAGTTTCTAGATCTCAGCTCTCTCTTTAGATAACAGTTGCATGGGAAGGAATAAATGGATGGGATGCTTTTATTAGAGGACATTAGAATCCCCTGATTATTAACATCAACTACCAAAGTCACCAGATTCAGAGGTTAGAAAAGTGATATTTTTGTCTCTGCATCAGATCTTCCAAACTGCATGTCCTCAGATTCCTTCATCCAGTTGCCAATAGTTCTTCTAGTATCACACAAGTGTTTGCACCTGTTGATTTACACCAAGCTTACCATAAACGAAAGCCTCACTTGTAGATGTCCATGTGGTGTTATTGCCTCCATCACAATTTTGCAGGTAATGTTTACATACGAACTAAATATTTTACATTAGTCCTGCTGCTTTTCTTAGAGTTCATACTGGCATTATTGGATCTTGGCTTCTCTGTTTAACGTACCAATCACTCTTCTATTCCCTATACAAGTAAAGATGAAGAGGAGATTTCATTAAGCTTGCTGACATTAAACAATGAATAAGAGTTTGTTGAACTGTGAATTGAAAAGTATTCTGAGGCCAGTTAATATGAGTGTCACCATCAACTAGAGATGCCTGCTATGGATAGGAAATATCTGCCTATGGGCCATTTACCTACAAATCTGAAATATCAAATAAATCATGCATGGAAATTTTCTGAGTGCCACCTTTACATGGTCCACTTATGCTTTTTGTGGGATGCTTTCTGCTATTATCTACTCCAACTCCCACTTTTTGAAAAGTTAGGAACAACCAGGAAACACCTCCCATTACATATATCCAAGTCAGAACTCTCACAGAGGTCCTTCCAAAGTCAAATATAACCATGCATAATATTTGACTGACTAATCATATAAATTGAGGAATGAAAAGGAGTGGATTACATCATACAGTAAAATAAAAAAGGTATTATTTATTATTATGTATTAATACATAATATATAATAACAATAATACATTATATAACATATATAATGTATTATTGTAGAGGATTTCTATAGATATTATCAGATTCAAGAGAAATCAAATGCAAAAACCCACAAATGCAAACACGAGAGATCCTCTATTCTTTCTATACAAGAAAATTTATATAATCAGAAAATTCATGAGAAAATCTTCTATATTAATCTGAAGGCTTAATCACACTTGAAGTTAAAAACAAAGACAGTACTTTAAGAGTTCTTCCTTTAAACGAAGCTACAAAGTCAAGTGGTACAAATTATTGTAACAATAGGAAGCTTTTAAGAGATGATAGTAAAAATGATTATAGTCCCAGGCACCAAACAAAGGGCTTCTTATGAATTATTCAATTTAATCAGCACAACTGAGGAAGCAAATAGTATAAACATCCCCATTACACAGAACAGAATATTTATCTGAGAGACTGGACCTGCTCCAGGTCACACCACTGTAACACGGCAGAAGTGGGATGTTACAGCTCACTTCAAACCCCTGACTCATAAAAACTACATGATACTAGCCTGGTAATAGTGTCACACTCACTCCAAATAATTCTTACCTTCATCCAAAGTGAGGTCAACTTCATGTACTATACATAAAAGGGACCATGATGCTAAACGTAGCAGTGAAGCAATATAAATCCCCAAAAAAGTTGCATTTGTAAAGATCCAGGGACCGTGCCTTTTATATTTCCAGTGCCCTATACCTCTGCCTTTCTCTCTCAGTAGTTTTATGATCTGTCACTACTTTAGCAGACAGCACATCAGCAAGTTTGCAGGGTAATTTTTTTGGACTGATCTCATTTATGCTTGCCCATTTCTTGCCAGTAACAAATCTTATAAAAACACTTAGCGTTCCAGGGCTTTTCACAGATAACTCATCTATCTGAAGGTTTAAAAAAGTAATTCACAACATAGCTCTCCATCAAAAGAGGTAATCATTTCCATTTCTGTCTTCATGTAAGATATAATAATTCTGTAATTTATGGGGCCACAGAAGCTCTATGACTTATATCATTTGGAGCATAATGTGATCTTCTCTGATTAATAGCTGCCATTTATTCAGAGACTGTGCAAGACACTTTATATTTATTGAACATTCTCATTTAATTCTCACAACAATTGTGAGGAAAACTATCATTAGCTCCAATTTATAGTTGCAGTAACAATTGTAGATCATGGGGCCAGGTTCAAACCTGAGGGATTTTGATTATTCCGTCAGTGAATAAAGGGGTAGGAAAGCTCATTAAAGGCTGGTACCATCTGTTTCATATTAACATTTGCTACTTCATGATTTGTTATATTCAACCAACTTTTATAAAGGTTTACCTAGAAATAAAACTCTGTGGGATTATTGAATTATTCATCCAGTGGTAGGATGTTTAAAAGGCATCCCCATCCAAAGCAGTTGCTCTGCTAAATGCCTGCCACAGTGATCCTCAAACTTCCAGCCTCCGCCCATTCCATCCCATCACGGGAGACCAGGGTTTCTCAACAGCGTCACTATTGACTTTTCAGAGGAGATGAATTCTTGTTGAGAGGGCTGACCTGTGCACTGTAGGATGTCTAGCAACATCTCGACCTCTATCTGTTAGATTCCAGCCCCTGCTTCCTTTAATCATGAGAATCAAAACTAAGACACCATCAAACATCCACAGGGGAAGACAAAATTGCCCAGAGCAGAGGAAATCTGTTCTAGACTGAAATCTTAATTAATGTATCTTTACAATATTTGTCATACATCTACATTTAGCAATTATATTTTCTTTGGTTAAATATAAGTCTTTAGTCTCTCGGCTATACCAGTAGCAAATGGGACCTATTTCCCTTACAGAATAGCTGACTGGGTCAACATGCAGAATAAATTAATGTATTTATCAAGACAGTAGCTTAAATGAAATGCTTTAATGGCTTTACAGGTAGCCAAATAGACTATTCGAGATTTAATTTTTTGTTGTTGTTATGTCAGATATGACCTTAAGAAAAGTGAAATGTAAGACTAATAAAAGCCAGAGAGACACACTAGGTTTTGTGCTTATCTAAAAATACCTGAATAGAAAATGGCTTTGACTTTTCTGATAGTCATATATGTGACATTGATTCTCTGCAATGCAAACATCAATACTTTAAGGTCATCTTGTAGGTCTGCTATCTCCAAAAGGGAATCAGAAAGCATTTTTCTCAATGCACAGCATAAATTTTAATATTAAATTTTATGTTAATGCCACTAACCACTTCTCAATCACTCCTTATACTGTATTGAATCAAGATGAGAAAGAATTCCAGTTTTGTTTGTTTATAATATTTAGCAGTGTTATTGAGTAAAATAACACAAAAATGAATGGAGAATAGAAAGTATATGTTAAGTCAAAAGAAAACATTCTCCTCACTATAACTAAAGACCTTAAGGAAGTCATTGCCCTGGACAAGTTTTACAAATTTAAACACCACAAAATCTTTTTTTTTCATAAAATTTTGATTCTTTACTAATATGCCTATCACTATCAGAACTTTTAGTTGCCTAAAGCATAAAACTTACCTGAAATTCCAAAATTTAAAATACTAAGATGAACACAAAATATTTGCCACACCTTGGCAACAGTAAAAGGTGGGAATTAGTTACCAATTTGGGGTACAGTGACCACCATAATTTTTCTAGTTTTTAATAACTGGTACCTAAATTAATTAGTAAATTGTGTAGTTTCACTTTTATCCAAGAATGTAAAGTTCTTCTGTCTTTGCTTTGAAACAAGGATCCTTTCATCAAGTATGTGCTAAAGAATAGTCATTTTTAGTAGAGTGCTAAATGATCACCTATATAGCTTTAAATTGGAAATGAATACTATATTTTGTTGTTTGAGATACAGGATTCAACATAGGAATGTTTTCTCTGCTTGAAATGGTACAGTTCAAGAAATAAATACTTCATTCATTCTTCTTCTGGCACACAGAAGTCTACATTGCTCAGGTGACTTTGCCTAACTGGTGGCAGGTTTGTGTTTGGGACAATTCAACTACAACACAATGATGTCCACCACTTCTATAGCTGCCCTTTGGAGGCTGGGCATCATGTCCCTCATATTCTTTCTGTCCCATATCTGCCAGCCAGAACCAGGAGATTCAGTGGGAGATACAGAAACCCTAGAAGATTGGGTACATACAAGGATGATTTCCTGGTGTTTGAGTGACTGGTGGTAGGGACATGCCTCTCCTAGTCTGCACTGGATTGAGACAGGGACAAAACAAAACAAAAACATATTTTATTTTAATATGTCATAGAACTGAGAGGGATATTTGCATTTTCAGGCTACTATAAGTATCATAAAAAACACCAATCTCAGGCATTATTTGACAAATACATATGAAAAACATAACCAACAAATGCACATATATTTTTAAATGTGTTCTATTACATCAAGGTATGAACCAAATCATCAGAGAATATTTTAAAAGACAGACTTTTCTCATAAATTCCACATTAAAATCTCCAATGGAAGGATATCAAGGCTAACATCATTATTTTCTTAATCTATCAGAATAAGTTGATACCTTTTGGGAGTTAAGCCAAATCTCCATGAAGCAGAATAACTGGAGTGTGTTTTATTGACCTCCTTAAAATTGCATTTATAAACTTGAATCTGAAACGTTCTAAGGTAACATGGGAAGGATATTGAAATATTGGAAAATTGTTTTCATTGAAATGTAGAGTACTTTATAGGAGGAGACATTTTTAGGATTCAATAACCAAGAATCATGGTACTTTTTCTAATAATCTAGTTGTTTTGACACAATGGACATGGTAAAAAAATCGATGCTGATGATTCTTGGCTGAGTTTCACATGTCTCTGACAATATCTGAGGGTGTGAAAGTACAAAAGCCCAAGAATAAGCACATTCTACATCTTTCTAGATCATCAAATTTGCTCAAAAATTTTCACAAAAAATAATGTCGAAGTTTAAATGTACCCACACATTTATGGCAATATTCACAGGAATTATGGGAAAATTAACATGGTATAAAATGTCCTGCCTTAATTTAACATTATAAAAATACTTTTGCTCAGAGTGTACATTTCACCTCCAATACACAGACCTGTGTAGACCTGTACTCTTCTTAGTGTATAGCATATATATAGTATATGTTTTATAAATATATGTTATGTGATGGAATCAGTTTTTTTCTAATTTTAGTCTCTTAATTTTCACAATTCTTCTTCATGTGCATGTTTTGGTTTCATAAGAGAAAATATACTTTTTGTTAGATTTTTTTCCAATCTGAGGAACACAGAGATTTCATATTATCAGGATTATAAATATGAACATTTTATTTCACATTTGAATGTAATTGTATTTAAAATCACGTCCTTCTCTCTTTCCTGCTCTCAGCAGTTCAGACTTCCTAGTAAGCAGGGAGCAATTGAGTGGGAGATGTAGGTAATCACAAGTCACAGGACACAGGGAGGCCAAACTGACACGGTTCACAGGAGAGCACACCTTTCCACATACCAAGAGGAAAATTTAGAAATAAGATTTTTCTGTGATTGTGTCATTAGATGAAAATCAGGAGCAAATAATTGAAGCATACGTTTATTAATTGATAGATGTCCTATTGTCTTCTAAGGATTTGAAGTGGTATAAAAAAAGCACTAAGGAAACAAATGCTAATGACAAATGGAGGCAGATCATGTAAGAAGTGAAACCAAATGACAAGCGTCCTGTGTCCTCATGATGGGGATCATGGAGTATGGATGAGGTGATCCAGAGACTGACTACCCAGCTCTGAAGAGGGAGCAGGTCTACACTGGCCTGTGTGTGTGTGTGTGTGTGTGTGTGTGTGTGGAGGGGCGGGGGGGGGTCATGGGCAGCTTGACTGACACTGAGCAAAGGGTTTTCNGTGTGTGTGTGTGTGTGGAGGGGCGGGGGGTGGGGGCATTGAACTGGCACACTGAGCAAAGGTTTTCTTTCTCTTAAGCAGAAACTCTGAGCCAAAGAACACAACCCAGTTAAAATCTCCTTTGTCTAATTTCATGTGAAAATAAATCAAATCAGATGAAGTTATTTTTTTTTTCTCCACTGAAAACATAGATCACAGAAGATAGAAAATTGGACTCATAAACAATGTACCTGTGTATGACAAAATTTTAGACCTGATTGGAGTGGAAAATTTTTATAGATAGGGACATTTAGTTACCTAGTCAGGGTCCTTTAGTCACGTAGCACAAAAATTATAAAATACTTAATTCAAATTCAGCTATTCTGGTCCAGTTCTGTCTCAGTAAGAATTAATGTGCACCCTAATAATAGAATACTGAAACAGGCTACTGGTTCAAACGTAAGTACAAGATTTTGAAATTATATAATATTTAGAGGTATTTTAGTGCAGATAAAAACTATGCAGGATTCAAGCTACAAGGAGAGATATTTAGTGTAAGAAAGTCAGAAATCTTGGGCTAAGGATTTGATGGAAGGCCAGAAATATCTTGCTGCCTTTTTACATCAAACAGTGTAAGTGACATTGTGGGATTATCCTGGGTTCATTCGTGGTCTAAGTGGTGGAGCTATGTATTTATGAACAATTCATAGTGTTCAAAAGGACAGTTGATACAGATTCAAGCATAAGAACACAGGTATGGTATGAAACTGAGTAATTAAAAGCACAGAAATAATTCACAATAACAGAAATACTTATGAAAGTTCTTTTTCTTTATGCCAATTAAAATCAAGGAAAATATGGAAAGAAGAAAAGTTTAGAAAGAAGAGACCTTTGTGGGGGGGAGTTTATATAATTGACTAGGAAAGGAGAAGTTTTAAATCACTGTGACATTGGCACTTTATCACACAAAGGGTTCCTTTTTTTCTCCAAGTCTTGCTTGAACATGATACTGGAAATCTTCCCTTTATCCAGAGTATCACCTAAGTAGGAATAATAAGTTTTCCTGTTCTCTTTAAGAGTCTCAGAATAGACTCACGTCATCTTTATTTTATTTAATGAACACCTAAAACCTGAATGTCACCTTCCTACATTATTGTATGCACCCACTGATAGCATGAATCAAATGATGGCCCAAAAAGTCCTCACTTTTCAGTAACAATGTAGAGAATTTAAAAATTATCATATAACATGTTGAATTATTCAATAAATAACCATGAATAATTAATGCCAAGGAGTACAACAAAAGCCATCACAGCTTGCTTTACTGAAAGTTTCTCTCAGAAGATAGGTGTTATTGATTTTCAAAAGAGAGCTTTGGAATTGAGAGCCCAAAAGCAGTAAGTGAAGCAATTTATATAAGAAGTCTACACATGAATAAATAATAGTAGAATGAATGAGTCACCTCGCTGAAGAAATACCATGTGGCAGGGATTAAAATAATGGTATACAGAATATATTTCCTCAAATGTATTGAGGAATCCTAGAATCAAAACAAGGCTCCAATTAGAAAAACATTGGAGAGAAGTTTTTGCACCAGAGATAAAGGTGGCTGATGACCCAGCATCCATCAGTGGGTTTGAGTTAGATGCCTGCAGAGGTGATAATTGGGTTTGCCTCAGGATGTAATTCTGGCTCCTCTTTGTTGTTCAGTGTGCTTAGGTATTCCCAAAGACAAATCATCCCCCATGGTGGGGAATGGGTAGGGAAGGAGGAGGATAGCAGATAAAATCCACAACCTTGAGTTACCATTTTGTAACTGTACTCTATGAAATGACTATTTAGATCAGTCACCAAACTTATTTGGGCCCATCAATCTTTAAAGGTCCACCAAGAGGTTTAAGATCCATTCTTAGTGAACTTCTCCAACAAGGAGATATGTATCTGCATCAGATACATGCCTGTGCTTTAGAGCCACACAGATATTCTTTAATTCAGGACGTTAAGCTTCTACAATGAAGAGATCTTTATGCAAAAGTCCAAGCCAAATCATTATTCTAACTTAGAAAGCAATTTAGCAGCCATAATAACCAATGATTTGTATGGTTTACTATATTTCAGCCAATAATGAAAGCTTAAGTCCCATATAATTAAAAAAGAGCCAAGTAATATATATTTTGGTCTTTGCAGGCTATGTAATCTCTGTTGCAAATACTCAACTCTGCCTTTGTATTGTAAAAACAGCCAGAGACCATGCATAAGCAGAGGAGCATGATTGTGCTGTTTATGGACATTGAATAAATGGACACTGGATTTCATAGAGTTTTTTATGCCTCATAAAATATCACATTTACTTTTAAGTTTTTTAATCTTTAAAAAATGTGAAAACTATTCTTAATCTCTGAACCATACAAAAACAGGTGTTGGGCAGAATCTGGCTCACAGAGTAGTATCAAAATCTCCTTTGAAACTGTACCTGCACATGCACACAAACACACATACACATACCACTTAAATTCTCACAACAACCCTGTAAAGTAGTATTATCATCTTCACTCAGAAGATAAAGGGAATTCTATGTAAAGGGGCTACACAACTTGTTCAGTCACACAGCAAATAAATGAAAGATAGTGTGTGAACTGGCTTCAAGGTTACATTCTTAAATACTCTTCCTCCTAGGCCAGAGTGTCTCCTTGCATGTTTTCTTTTTCATTTGTGAAATGCATTGGGAACATTCTAGACACACATATTGCCCAGTATTTAGCATCTGTCAATAATCAGAGCAAAGACTTAACTTCCTTTTTTAAACCTTACAGGTACTTTGCCATCATTACTGTTGGGCATATGCCCTGACTACTACCTGAAGTAGTCTGAAGTATAACAGGCATCCAAGAATATTTACTGAATTAAAAATTTATAATGCATGAGAAACTATGTTGGTTAGAAGAGGATCCAATAAGAAATTTATGTCATGCCTTAGTTGATGAGCTTTACTGAAAAATCAAACAAAGGAAAGTAGTTCAGTAAGAATATACAGATATTAAAATGAAAGAATACCAATATTCTTTCATTTTAATATCTGTGGGAATGCCAGAAAAGATAAAGCATCAGTCTTATGTAATCAATTATGGATTTGGATATTTGATTCAACTAATTGTCCATTTCAGAGTTGATCATCATTTTAGATTATCCCTCAGCTCACTGACTGGCACAGGAGAATATAAAATTAATTAAACAAATGGTGCCATTCACAAAGACAGGCATGGGTTTCAGAACTATGCTTGTGGTGTCTTGACTTTGACGTTTCTGGTGGACCTGGGCTATAAGAAATCAGAAAGGGCATAGTCAGACTGCTGGGCATATGCGCTGATAGCATGAAGAGAAGAAAGGAGTAAGAATAGATAGAAAAAAATGGATTCTTCATGATATCTCAGTAACTTCCCCCAATGGCTGTAAGACTGAGACTGACCTAATTTTTGTGTTCTTGATATAAGTCTTTTTCATCCTATAGTATAGTGCAGATGGGGAACAGCTGGTCACCCCATCATTACAATTTCCCTCAAATATATGATGGCAGTAATTACGTTACATTTTGACTGTGTTCTCCAGACTCAATAATTCAGAATACTAAATTGTAACATAAAATTCTTATGAAATTACCTCATTTCTAATTTTAGCAAACTAAATCATTAGCGACATTAAATCCTGGATTCCTCCCCCTTATAATGGGATGTCTGTTTAGTAGAATTTTTTTTCTGTCCCATGTGTACTGGCCCCAGATGTGACTTTGGAAGCAAATATTTGTTCATTCTTTCCACAAATACTACTGACACGAATACTGCCTTTTGAGTTACATGCATTATACTACATGCTGGGGACACATCAGAAAACACAAAAATAGACCATATCACCAGGAAATTTTGCATTTTTGTGGAAAATAAAGGAAAGAAAAAGTAGATAAGAGCGTAGTGTGACAGATGCTATTAAGTAAATAATCCAGATAAAGAAAGAAGAATGATATAGGGAGAAGGAGTGTTAAAAATTTCAGTTGTTACACACTTGCATGGGTAAGTTATTTAATTTTTCTGAGCATTCATTTCCTCATCTGCAAAACTGGCAGAATAACATTATCTGTTGCATAGGTTGGGTGTAGAATAACTTGAGAAAATAATTTCAAAAGCATTGGGATAGTTTCAAGGACTTTGTTAAGAACTCATTAATAATAATAATTACATTAGCTAACAATTAATATTGCCATTTTCAACCGGAAGACCAAAGTTAGAGTGATATTTTTATCATCAAGAATATAATCTAGAGGTATAAAGCTGCAAAAGAAATGTAAAAAGGTATATATCATTAAAGTATGTGCATACAAATTATCTTACTGTTTCTAGGTATCAGTTAAATTGGTAAGTTATTAGATTAGTATGTATGGGTTTAAATTATTATAGTCTCAATTCACTTAATATATTACAGAAAAACATGGTTAAAATTCCATTCTGTGCCCTGCTGAGATCGACACAATGTCTACTGTTAAGCAAACTACATCCTGTGCAGATATAATGACCAAATACGTAAAATAAATGTGACGAAAATAAGTTTATATTTGGAATAAATCCTTTATTCCTGTAAACCATAATTTCACTATTGGTAAATGTGCAGATTAATCTGTACTGTCTCCAAGAGAAGTTCCTAAAATTTGTATTAATTCTTTAATAGTAATCTATAAGATGGAACTAATAAAAGGGACACAGATCTCTCTTAGATGTTTGCTGAATGTTACATTCATCACCAGTATTCAAAGCCCAACTAGATCCCAGTTTCTAAAGAACTAGTCCATATTGTACTTGTTTTCTTTCCTCTTAAACCATCACTCCAAAGCTAGGTCTCATTTCTAATTGAGAAAGATCAGAAATACAGTAGAAACTCCAACATTTGCTGAGTGTGTGAAATAGGGAACAGGTCTCTAAGACTCAGTTTCCTTATGCATAAATAAGAATTAACAAAGTACCTACATCAAAGCACTGTTCTACAAAGGATATAAGGTAAAAATAAAGGACATGACTTTTTACCAGTAATTACTCAAAAATATTAGCCAATTATTACGTTTTTTTATTCATTTCTATCCTTCAAACATAAAATATGAATAGCAGTGTCTATGGAACGGGTTTGTATAATTAAAAGCTGATATCTGCAGCAAGAGGAGACGTTCAACATCATTAATAACAAAAAATAAACATGTAACAACTACAATAATAATCACATCAGAGTTTCCCTATTTTTTTTTTCCATAAAACATTAGCCTGAAGTACTTTGTTGGAAACAAAATCAAGGTTTGCCTCCATCCTTTGGACTCATAATACACAATTGCACATTGAGTTCATTGACCGATGGAATCCAAGCACAAAGCAAAACTTGCAGAGGTAGAAATATTTCAACCAGTTGGGCCAGAAGAGCCCTGACTAGAACATATTCATAGCCCTGTAGGGAATGTAGCAGTGATAGTGTAAGCATTCCTAGGCAGAATTATTTAGGGCTCTATATTTTAACAGTGAGACCATAAAGGCATTAAAGTGCATTAAATATGTATCTTCACATGTTTAGATCCATTATGGTTTATCATCTCAAAATAAAATCTGAAAATTGCTTACTCCCCAAGTATAAATTAATAAGATGGGTGAAAGGATTTCCAGAATATCAACAGTATATACACACTGATTCAATTTGAAAGCTGTTATGGATGTTTTCTTTTCTACAGTTGCTCTGAAAACTAGAACAAAACAAAGCAACAGGCCTAATCAACACACACACACAAAAATAGAGTGCCCTCCCCACTATTTTAAAGTTAGACGCTTACTATGTGACAATTATTAAGTCTCTAGTGGCAGATGTTACATGAGAGAAAACTCATGGCAGTATGATTAGAATTATTATGTAAGAAGTAAAAAGTAACATATAACTCAAATCTTTTTTTTTTTTTTTCAGGAAGGGGGTGGGGAGTCCTTACCACTGGACTCTTTTTTTTTCCCAAGGATCCATAATCTTTATTTTTTTTATTGGTTGTTCAAAACATTACAAAGCTCTTGACATATCATATTTCATACATTAGATTCAAGTGGGTTATGAACTCCCATTTTTACCCCAAATACAGATTGCAGAATCACATCGGTTACACATGTCTTGGTTGAGATTTAACTAAAATCTTTGCCCTCAGGCTACTCCCATGAGAGTAGCCTGAGGGCAAAATCCAGGGTCACTTTCCCTCTGAAGAGATCAATTTCTAAGAAGGTGTTTTAAGTCAGGTTTTTCAGTGCTGTGACTAAAAGATCTGACCAGAACAATTTTAGGGAAAAAAATTTATTTTCGTGCTCACACTTTCAGAGGTCTTGGACCATAGAAGACTGGCTCTTCCATTCCTTGGGGCTTGAGGTGAGGCAGAACATCATGGCAGTAGAGTATTTCAGAGAGAACAAGCTCACATGGTGATAAAGAAACAGAGATAGAAGAGACTCCACTCTCCAGATACAAAATATATACTTCCTAGCCACAACCTCAATGAACTACTTGCTCTAGCCACATGCCACCTGCCTCCAGTCACCACTCAATTAATCCCACTAGGGGTTATGGATTACGTTAAGGCTTTAATCCAATCATTTCTCCTCTGAACCTTCTTGTATTGTCTCACACATGAGCTTTTGGGGGAAACCACATCTAAACCGTAACAGAGGGAAACATCTGTGTGCTAGAAACAGAAACCATGAACACTGGTATCGTAAAATAAGAGAATTGAGAATAGAGGATCACTGTGGACAACTGTGAAAACAATATGTAACACTATGTTTGCATCATTAAGCTGAATTTCCTTCTGACTCATTTCTGGTTGCATATCTTTTTGGTTTACTATGAGCTTCTTAAAAGCACTCCTAGCACGAGAGAGGAAATATCACTAGGACACAGAGATAGGCCAGGAAACCTCATGTGTTCTCTAAGCTCTCCGTGTGCATGGAGAAACTTTGAAAATTACAGTCATTCACCTTCCTCACCACTGCCTTGCCCCCTGGGAGATTTAAACTTGATGGGTATTTACAAATTTAGATCAGGAGAGTATTTATAAATAAAAGTCACATAAAGTAGAAAAGGAAGAAAATATTCAAAAGAAAGAATGTGATTTTTTTTTTTTTAACTTTCAGCACTTCAGTGATTGCCAAAAGATATAATTAAGCTGGTCCATTTTGGGGGAAAAAATTAGAGGAAGAAAATAAACCTTGAAAATAAATTTGGAATTTCTATTTCAGACATTTAGAGCATATTAGATATGCTGCGAAGCAGCCCCACCACACAATAGCTAAAGGTACTGAATAATATATTTCTAAAACTCTTTTGGCTAAAATAAAAGGAAATCCCTAGAGTCCAAAAATAAAATAGGAACAGGAACCCAGAGGAGTAAGCCAAGGTTTTAGTAATCACATCAAGGGCACCAGGGGCATTCCCCAAATCCACATAACATGGAGAGTGACTCATAAATTTCCAAAGTGGTGCTGGGTTTCCCATGGTTTTAAACCTTCTGTGCAATTGCAAACCAGGAAAAAAAAATATTACCCAGAAGGAGACCAGGGAGGAAAATCACCTTAACAGTAGATGTAAGTACCAGAGAAAAACAAATGCTCCCATGAGAAGATGTCATCACTCCCTGGGTATTAGTTGCCTTCAGATACAAATTCAAGCCCAGAATTTACTCTAAATGATTTAAGTTAACAGTGTTCCCATATATGAGGAGGAAGGACTCAGTATCTGGAAGCTCACACCAATAATCTAAGACTCTAGAAGTTCCAAGGGATAGAATTAAAATAATGAAATAGATACCATGAATGAGCAACTGTCCAGAAGTAACAGTTATAGGTAGAATATATTTAAGGAACTAAAACTGTAAATTGAAAATATGAGGCAAGTAAAAGAGACTCTCCAAGCTGATCATTCAAACTGAAAAAAGAATTAAAAAGATATTTAATATATTTGGTATAAATACAGATATGAGATATGATAAAAGACAGAGAATAGAAATTCTAAATGACAGAAAAGACAATATAGGGAAAATACATTAGCTAGAAGACAATTATGGAAAATATCTGAGAAAAAGCACAAAGAGACAAAGATATGGAATATATTAAGGAAAATTATTGACAAAGAAGACATGAAGAGAAGTTCTAACATAAATGTCTATTCTGAATCCTAGAAGTTGAAATTAAAGGGAGTACGGGAAGCAATAATGAAAGAGAGACAATGGTTGAGAACTTCTTCAAACTAATAAAAGACCAAAAGCCTCAGCTTTTGAAAGTATACTTAATCTTAGGATACATAAGTAAAAGGAAATTCATAAGAGAAGAAAAAGACAACTGATTGCATTTTAAAAAGACACGTGAGAGCTGGGGATATAGCTCAGTGGTAGAGTGCTTGCCTGGCATTCACAAGGACCTTAGTTTGATCTCCAGTGTTGCAAAATTTGCCTACAGAGCATCATAACAGCAAAACTAACATTCAAGATCCAGAGTGCTCTAGAGATACACATGCACACAAACACACAAACACACACAGGAGATAGAAACACAGAGAGTTTACCTCCAACAGATCCTTACCAATGAACATCTTTTAAAAGGGAATTTTAAGCTTTAAAAATAAATGAGCATAGGGCTGGGGTTGTTGATCAGTGGTAGAGTGCTTGCCTAGCATGTGTGAGGGACTGGGTTCGATTCTCAGCACTGAATAAAAAATTAAGGTGCAGCAACACCTAAAAAAATTTTTAAAAAATAAGTGAGCAAATAAGTTGGCAAACAGCAGGAAATTTAAATAAGCAATAATTCAAAATTATCAAATTCTAATAATAAGCTTATTTATGCTGTTAGAAAAGAGAAATAAACTAAAATGCTGGACAACATTTGTGTCAATAGATAAATGAATGATCAGAGTCAACAGATCTAAGTTCTTTAATTTAGAATAAAAGTAAAGAAATTAATTAAATTTAGAATAAGTAACTAAAAATGTCTATGAAATTTTTTTACTAATGTGAGAGAAATACAGTGCATGACTTCCAAGTCTGTGTTGCAGGACAGGAGAGAATGGACAAAAGGAAAAGAAAATCAATTAATTCAAAAGAAATCATATAAAAGTCCAGATAAATAGAATTCACAAAATAAAATGAAAGACAGAGATACATATATGTGAGATATCACAATAAATTGGCTAAAATAGCTTGCATTAAAAAAGACTGAAACAACATAAAAGCAAAACAAATGAAAGTATATTTTTAAATAATTATTCCCAAATTAGAAGAAAATACAAAAAAGAAAGGTTAAAATAAAAAGGATAGGAAAGGGGAAAACATTAAAACAAAACAGAATAACATAATAGAAAAATATTAATTTAAAATGCTTGACTTGTGGGTCTGGGGTTATAGCTCAGTGGTAGAGCGCTTTCCTTGCAAATGTGAGGCATTGGGTTTGATCTTTAGCACCATATAAAAGTAAATAAATATATTTAAAAAATGCCTGACTTGTTATGCAGACAAAATAAAGATAAAAGTTATCATTACAAATAATGCAAAAACAATTTGTTTCTATTTATCTTATATGAAATAATTCAATTAAATAATTTTTAAATCAGGAAAATTAGAAAAATAAATCCTAGGATTAAAATCATATTCACATCTTTCGACAATTGTTGGCTTAACTGGACAAGGAAGTCCACCATCCTGCTGAAGATGTAAACAATAAGAAGCTAATGGAGTAGATCTCGTGGATGTGTTTGTAATACTAAAAATTTCAAAATGTTTATTCAATTAAAGTAGACATGGAATATTTGTTTTAAAATATTCACTGACAAATTCAATGCCTCAACAAATTTTCAACAAGCAACATCACAAAAAGCTTCTCTTTAGACATGAAAAGTATTAAATTTGAAGTCAATGTTAAGAACATAATTAATATTTATGCACAATAAAAGACATATACAATTAATTTTTTCTATTTGTATGTGTGAATGCATGGAAAATGAAAAGACTTGAAAATTTATAAAAATATTATAAATTACTGAAAGATCTAATACAGATAATAAAAATAAATGATAAAAAATAAATTTTTACCACACACACATCAGATAGAGCACTAATTTCTTGGATATATAAAGATTAGGATATATAAGATCTCAAAAATCTTAACATCAAAAAACAAATAACCCAATCAATAAATGGTCCAAGGAACCAAACAGGTAAATTTATAAATTATGGGATACAGTTAAAATGGTAATAAATATAACATGTGTGTTTGTGTGTAAATATATACACACATATATAATGTATATATTATATGTACACATACATGTATATTTTATATATATCTAGAACATATACACATATTAGACAATAAGGGAGCATGGAAATTAAGGTTTCAACTTGAAAATTCAGAAAAAAGGAAACATTAAACTCAAAAAAATAATAAAAATAGTATACTTAATGTTTCATATCTGTCTCTACCTATAAATTGCCTTTTTAAAACATATTACCTATATTATTTATTGAGTGGTACCTACCCAAAAAATGATAATTAGTTTAAATCGCAATGTATTGATATCGATGTTCATCAACATTAAGATTATGATATGGAGGCAGCTAAAATGAAAATATATTTATACACAAAAATACCCATTAAGGGGATCCAAGATGGCAGGCTAGAGGAAGGCTGTATTCTGTGTCCCTCTGGGACCTGGATGGATTCAAACTAAAAAGCTTCTTCTCAGCAAAAGAAACAATCAGTCAGGTGAATAGAGAGCCTACAGAAAGGGAGCAAATTTTTACCACACACACATCAGATAGAGCATTAATCTCTTGGATATATAAAGATTAGGATATATAAGATCTCAAAAATCTTAACATCAAAAAACAAATAACCCAATCAATAAATGGGCCAAGGAACCAAACAGATACTTCTCAGAAGAGGATATACAATCAATCAAAAAATATGTGAAAAATTGTTCAACATCTCTAGCAATCAGAAAAATGCAAATCAAAACTATACTAAGATTTCATCTCAGTCCAGTCAAACAACAATAATGTTGGTGAGTATGTGGGGGAAAATGCACACTTATGCATTGCTTGTGGGACTGCAAATTGTTACAGTCAATCTTGAAAGCAGTGTAGAGATTCCTTGGAAAACTTGGAATAGAACCACCATTTGACCCACTATCCCACTCCTCGGTTTATACTCAAAGGACTTAAAAACAGCATGCTATAGTGATGCAGCCACATCAATGTTTATAGAAGCACAATTCACAATAGCTAAATTGTGGAACCAACCTAGATGCCCTTCAGAAGATTAATGGATAAAGACACTGTGGTATAATGGAATATTACTTAGCATTAAAAGACAATAAAATCATGGCATTTTCAGGTAAGTGAATGGAGTTGGAGAATATTATGCTAAGTGAAATAAGCCAACCCCCTCAAACCAAATACCAAATGTTTTTTCTGATATGAGGATGATGATCCATAATGAGGACGGAGTTGGGGGAACCATGGGAGGAAACTTTGGATAGGGAAGGGAGGGGAAAGTAGTGGGCAGAGGGGTAGGAAAGACTGTGGAATGAGATGGACATCATTACCCTAAGTACATGTAGGAAGACACGAATAGTATGACTCTTCTTTATGTACAACTATGTGTACTATGAATTGAAGTGCTTTCTGCTGTCCTATTTAACAAATTAGAATAAATAAATAAATAAATAAATAACATCAAAGTGAATATATAAAGTTTAAATTTTTTTAATCATAAAGAGTTAGCTTTATAACTTACAACCTACATTTCTAAGTTATGAAAACTGATCATTAAATATTCTTATGTCCTGGTGTAAAAAAAATACACATTAAGTACAGTTTTTAAATGATGGATTTAAGAGTTATTCCAAATTTTCCCAGGCAGGCCAATTCTCTCAGGGGTAAAATGTTTGCTCCCTATGCTCAGGGCCCTGGTTTTGAACCCCAGCACACACACACACACACACACAAAAAGTTACATATTTATTTCTCCTATTTTTATTATATATTTATTTCAGTATTTTTTAAGTAAGAAAAACAAATCTGTCATGACTGATTAAAAAAAATATAAGAAAGCAAATATAAATAACCTAAGAACTCCTGAGCAGACATTTTACTATAGCAGAGGTTTAAAAGAATATTATGAATATATTGAGAGCAACAATTTTTAAACTTCAGATTTAAATATTAAAGATACATATGACTTAATAAACAGAAAAGGAGAAAACTGGCCTACAAATATTACATAAATTCAGTCCATACAATAACTATTCCATAAAAAATAGAACATTCCCAGAAATGTGCACAGGTAAATTCCAATTACATTCAAGAATCTAGTCATACATAAATACTCCCAGCAAGTATGAAAAGGAAAACAGGCATCTCTACTTATTTATTCATGCTTTTTTAACCAAGGCACTAAAATCTGACAGGGATAGTCCAAGAAATGAAAATTACAAGCCAATCGTACTCATTAATATTAACACCAAAATCTTAAGCAAATATTAGCAAATAGAACATAGCAATGTAAACTTTATTTATAATAACTATACACAGACCACATTGAACTGCCCTAGAAATAAAAGTTTGGTTCAGCATTACAAGGCAGATTTATATGATTCACCACATTAACTTAAAGGGGATTTCTTAAAGTAGGATTACCTTAGATGAAAATACAAATTTGGCCCTTCATAAAGTCAACCCAGCCTAAATCCCCATCTTCCCTTTACACTGAAATAAATGCCTACATTCTTCTGAACAAATGGAGTTGAAACTGCTTTCTTTAAATAGTCTAGGCCTGCTAAGATCTCACTTTATTTTTTTCTGTATTCATAATTAAATAGCATTTTAAGAAGATCATCAAGCATCCTCACCCAAACACCAGTGCACACAGACTTACTTAAAGCACCCCCTACTCAATGATGCAAGCTTCAGTGGTCTAGTATCTTCTACAGAACAAATAAACTGCAGTGTGCTCCAGTTTGAATGGAAAAAATGTCAGCATCTACCATTCCCTGTTCTGGGCCTTTCCTTGTTGCACAGATCCAGCCCAGAATGCTTTCCTCAGCACCATTTTCACCAACAGTATTATAGATCTTCTTTTACGATGTAGGTGTCAAATAATAGGAATTTAAAGATAGCAATGACAACTTTCTGCTGGATTGATTAGGAAAAGTTCACGTTGGGTATAGATAGAATACATTTTGTCTTCTATTGTAGTTCATTGTACACCTGCCTTCTCCCTACCAAGATTGGGAGATACTCAGAAGATAAGAACCAACTTATTTATCTTTGTACCCACTGCACTGCCTTATCTAGTGCCTTCATCATAACTGTATGTAGTTAATTTGTGGTCAGTAGTATTTGATTTCCTAATCGAAATACATTAAAATAGCAATTTGTGTTGGTTCAATTAATCTCATGTGGCTATATCACTGAGTGCAAAGTGACATAGGACAACATTAAGGCAAAGGCTGGTGCCGTGAAGGGAAGGGAAGATGTAATTATGCAAAAAAAAAAAAAGATCACTTCCTGAAAGCCTCAGATCACAGTGGTCCACCAGAGTTTTGGGTGAGGATGCAAATGTTGCTGACCCTAATGGTTGTCCTTCCCCCATCTGCTCAGCACTTCCTATTACCATACACACGAATGTGCACTTTCCAGAGGGCTTTTTCTCATCTGGAAATTTCCCTATCTCATTAGCATAAAGCAATCCCAAAACCTAGGGCTAATGCAAATAAACAGAAAAGCAAAAAATTGGTGTACAAATATTACATAAATGTAGTCAATACAATAACTATTCCATAAGAAATAGAACGTTCTCAGACATGTACACAGGTAAATTCCACTTACATTCAAGAACCTTTCATTGGTTCCTTTCCTTCACATTTCATTGCTCTTCTCCCCTAACCTGCTTCCTTGGATCATCTCTAAGAAAAATTACTTGCATAATCCCCATATTTCAGGTTCTAATTCTGCAACAATCCCATCTAAGAGTTCCTCCCACCCCATGTTTGTATGCAAAAACACATCTTTCAAATTCACGTAGCAGTGCTAGGTAAAAATCGTATAAGAAGAATTAAGAATTAGTAAAATTTTCTTAAACTCTAAGGGGAATTTCAGCTCATTCAGAGAGAAGTTGAGTATGGTTTCCATGCAGTTTTCCTGTGGCATAGTCTATGCTGGAGAGCCAAGAGCTTGACTTACAGTTGGGAGGAACTAAATGATCATTCTCGAGGGGTGTGTGCACTCATGCAGTTGACTTCTGGTGGTGGAGACTCTGAGCAACACCTCACTTGAAAACTAGGCATTAAAGAGTGATTTCATATCATGTGTCTTCATTTTAGAGTCCCTATATATGTATATAAAGCTCTACATGAACTATATCTATAGCAATCACTATAGATAGATAAACAGATAGATAGAGACATGTAAATGGAGAAAAAGAACCATCATAAAAGCATCTAATTTGGCTAAGGGAAAAGTCACTTTTTACTTAGTATCATGCTGTGCTTTCTCATTTTCTCTACATGCAGACCTTATAAATTAAAGTTAACATCACAGTCTTCTCAGAAAGTCCTGCATTGTAGACACATTATTTACTCACTAGAATTTTTCTAGTTATTAATTCCTGTGTACACACTTGCTTCATGGGACAAACAGGGAAACTGTGAGAAGAAAAGGAGATTCTAAATGTAATGTATTAGCACAGGACCTGCCTCCCAGATCTCATTAGGGATGCTTCTCTCCTGCCCCACCTATGCCTTCCTCCTTCCCTCTCTTTTTCCTTCTCCTCCTTCTCCTTCCCTCCTCTTCCTCCTCCCCCCACTTCTCCCTCCTCCTCCTTCCTTTAGTTCTCACTTTAGGTTTTATTAAAGTTAACTTTTATTATTATAATTATGCTACTGTTTTATAATATTAATCCTTATTATTGCTCCCTACAGCAAATTCTGCTTCAGTAAAAAAAAAAAAAATGCTTTGCAAAACGCTAGTGCAGGTGAGTAGCTCTAGAGTTTGCTTCCTCTACCAACACAGAGCTCCCTATTTGTGTCCTCAATGGCATAACCAGGTTCTTCTACACAGTGAAGTGACACTCTGATTCCATTTGGTCTGTAGAGTTTCTTCTTGTTTGGAAATAGAAAGAAAAATATTCCCATTATGTAGAATAATACTAAAAATAATGTCACTGAGTTCTCCCTGTTAGAGGAAAAAAAATGATTATCATTTTATACTTTATTTGATGGATTCTACATTTTCTAAAACTCTGAAGGCTTTTTGTTTATTTTGTGTGTTCTCATGCTTTCTAAAAATTCTCAAGGCTTTTTGTTTATTCTATACTTTGCCACTTATTAGCTGTATCACATCACTTAAGTGAGCTACCTCTCTGAGCCACAATTTCCTCATCTTACAAAACAGGAATAATAATAATAAGCATTAATCCATAGGGCTGTTCAAAGAATCAAGTAAAAAGCATTTTAGGTGATACCTGGTATGTATTAAGCTCTCAATAAATGATTTTATTACATTACATTAAAATTACCATGGATAAGCAAAGAAAAATTCAATTTACATACAAATTAAAAGATGAAGGTGTATTGAATATATCTTAGAATAATTTCCAAGTAAACTGATCGAAATAAAGGAATCGTTGGGTTGAGAAGCAAACCCGCAGCTATACAGGAAACAATCCCATCTAGAAAGGCTCATTGCTTTGGGAGTTTTGATAAGTGATGCTTTATGGTCATATGCACGTGAGATGTCAGAGTGCTCTGCTGAAGTACGAGGTCCTCTGCTTCCCGTCTCCCTTCTGTTCTGGCTCTCTTCCCAAATTTTGAAGCCTCTCAAATGCCCAGATTTTCTCTTTCATTCCATTAGTGATCCTTCCCTGTCGCAGTCCGGCTGCAGCAAAATAACCAGGGGTTGACGAGGAACTTGTGTAGATTGATACAGCAGGAGTGGGAGCCATTTATTGCTGTCT
>NW_026000221.1:19390944-19398768 GCF_001458135.2 Marmota marmota marmota
ATACAAAATGCCACCAAGCCGAATTGATGGACTACCTGCCAAGAAAGCCCTTGGAAAAAATTATACCAGCAATGACACTGTTAGCAAAGATACTGAGTTACAATTTGTTGTAGATTACAGTTTGTTGTCTCAGTCCAGGTAAAGCAGTGTCTCAATAGATTAACTCACAGTCCAGGTAAATCACAGTCCAGGTAAGTTCTGCAGGCAGCTAGCTTAAATCACAGTCCAGGTAAGTTCTGCAGGCAGCTAGCTTAAATCACAGTCCAGGTAAGTTCTGCAGGCAGCTAGCTTGATCTGAAGTCTCGGCCGTTTCTCAGCCAAAGTCTCGTCCGGTTTTCAGCAACACTGGAAATTCTTTCACCCTTGTCCTCACCGGCACTGGGACGAAGGCAGGAACTCCTGCAATGCTGGCTAAAGAAACTCCTGTAGCATTCCACTAAGAAAACAACCTTCTGAACAATTTAGTACATTATCTCAAGGTTTTTTTACATTTGAAATAAGCCTTAATAGTGCTCATTACTCATTAGCTTCCAGGTGTGGGAGAACCATTGTAGCTTAGTTATTGGCATTGAAAATGACCAAACATCAGGGACTCCGGTAGTGTCTTCAGCCAGCTGTAGCATCTTGGGCTCGTGGCTGTAGAAGAGCCAGCTGCCACTGCTTGGAAAGTCCTTGCTGCGCCATGACTGGCTCGCGCACGTGGCAGCCGCAGAGCAGATTCATGCACCCTCTGGTAACGAAAAGTATTCAGTAATAGCCTTTTGCTGCAACTTTTTACCTGATAATCCTTCTTCTTTTGAACTTTCTTTTTCTTTCTGACTAGAGTTCCTGGGCTTCCATCAAAACATGCCCTAACTATTCTTGGTTCCACTGGGGTGCCTTCTTCTCTTAGTAATTTATTTCTCACCCCTTCCATATTTTCGTCACAAAGACAATACAACATTTCAAGACAAAACAAGACACAAACATACTGTATCAATCTTTTCCACTTTCTCAAAATGGCCATTTTTCCTCTCGCCCTATCTAGGGACGAGCAGATTTGCTCCTGTCCTATCTAGGGACGGGCAGCTTTTTTTTTCATCACTTACCTCCGAGTGTCCCGGGGCTCCCTGGACGGGCCACCATCTGCCGCAGTCCGGCTGCAGCAAAATAACCAGGGGTTGACGAGGAACTTGTGTAGATTGATACAGCAGGAGTGGGAGCCATTTATTGTAGGACAGGGGGCGTATATATACATTCCACACAGCTTACCTTAATTAACATAAACTAGATACAGCAGTCAACCAATAAGGAATCTCCACACTTAATGGCTTGCTGGCGTTACTTCACAAACCACTCCCTCTGGCAAAATGCCAGGCACCATCTTGACTTGTTTACAGACCCTAACACTTCCCATCTCCTAGAAATGTAGCCCTGAGTGTGTATGGGACATGGAAAGTCAATAGTATTCCTTTTGCAATTAATTTATCATTTTCCTTTTTCAAAAACTCATAAAGTGACTTAAGGGGGGAAACTCTGAAAAGTGCATCACCCGGTAACTAGACAAACTCAGAAGAGGAATGAAAATCCTATCAGTCTAAAACTCAAAGACATCATCTTGAAGTTGCCTTGATGCCATTGTCCAAATTCACACTATTGAGCAAGTCCTGTTATCTCTACTGTTATTCTGAATATAATTCCCTGCATCTCCACTTCTCTACATGTTACCTTCTCACACAGACTATGATAGTAGTGCTGGTATCCAACCTTGCTCCCTACAGAAGACTGCTTTTAAAAGATCAGACTCTTACTGCCCTGCACAAAATCCTCTAAGAACTTAAAAAAATAAGATCAAACGTTCCATGCATGACAACATGCCTCACTCTGTGGCTGTGTTTAGTTCTGTCCTTATCATGTACTGATCACTCATGATGCCTTGTCACAATGGCCTTGCTGCTGCTTGGACTTATCATGCCTGGCCCTGTTTTAAAGCCTTTATGCTAACTCCTTGCTCCAGGATATTCTTTCTGTTGAAATCAGCCCAAGACGGGCTCTTTCTGATCCAGCAGTTTCCAGCCAAAATGCAACCTTCACAGGGTAGCCTTCCATGGCCACTCCATCAGCTCAGCCCTCCCCATTCTTGTCATTTCCCATCACAATACAATCACCATCCATTTGACAGCATTTATCTTGCATTTACTATATGCCAGGCAGTTTTTGGATAACATGAGACACATTACTGAATAAAATGGAAAAAAAAAAACTGTCTTCCTGAAACAGACATTATAGGGAAAATAGTATAATGTGTGTGTGTGTATATATATATATATATATATATATACACACACACACTATATTTTATTTTATATACTATAGTATATAAAATAAAATATAGTATATAAAATATAGTTTATAAAATAAAATATAGTATATAAAATATAGTTTATAAAAAATATAGTATATAAAATATAAATATAGTATATAAAATAAAATATAGTATATAAATATAGTATATAAAATATACTATATAAAATAAAATAGTATAGTATATATAGTTATAACTATATAACCCTCTGAAAGAAACTTTATTTGGTTAACTGCCCCCTGCCCCAGATTGAAGTGACTTCAGGGCAAGAACTTTATATTATATGATGCTGCATTTTTTTTAACTCAGAGTAAACACTGTGGATAAAAGTAAATAACCAAGCCCCCCCCAAAAAAGGACTCAATTAATTAATAAATTTGTGTCACATTTTTTCAGGACTCTAACTTGGCTCTATTCAGCTTGTAAAGTGAGACAACATAGGAAAATTCTAAATAAAGAGGGAACAAAAAATTAACAAGCATATTCTTAAATCACTTGCATTCCCCTGTTATTAATGTAATCACTTATAAAAGCATGAAAAAAGAGAGATTTGAATGCAGCTTCTTAAGAAAATTTATTCTATCAATTAAGGGCACTTGAAAGCAAAAGCTAATGAGATGTTGTGGAGTCTGGTGTTGTGAAGGCCACTTAAAGAAAACATTTTTTTTTTTTTATGGACTTCTAACTTCTCAGAGCTGGCTCTGGCTGGAGTAGCTCTCAGAAGCACTTATTCTTTCCCATAAGTCAGAGAGTGATGCTTCTTTGTCAAGGAGAGTACCAAAAGGGCATTTTTGTTCCCCCCTGGAGTTGATGGGAAGTTAACACAGATTGACGATAGGTCATCTGAAAATGCTTGTCTCTTTTATTTTCAATTTTGCTGGTGGAAATTGCCCATATTTTGTCTGTTTGGCTGATGTTCCATGGCATTTTGAGAGTCTGACAAAATCTTCAGGACAGTTAATGTTTAACAAATGCTGAGCAATTTCACCATTTTTCAAGATTTTATCACATAAATATTTTAGCAATATCAGTTTCAAACCATTGTTACAGATCAGGTTAGCATGTCTAGCAGAAATCAATTATGTCAGGGAATAATTATATAGTTATAACTTATGGCTGCAGATGGGATTTCTGTTCTTATAAATAAGATCACATTTCAAATATTTATGCCAAGGAAATATAGCTTTTATAATAATTATCAAGGTATTCGACCTATCACTCAGAGAAGAACTGTGATTTAAAAGAAACTATTCTTTTTATTGTCACTGTTTTGAATACTATCATCTTTGGAAAAAAGACAGCATACTTATTTTTCCTTATAGAGAAACTTGAAAATAAGTGAAGCAAATTTAAAAAGAAATTTTCAGTCACTATTGTTTCTCCCTCTGTCTTACATTTTAAAAACTAAGATTTGGGGAGAAAATAGTAGGATTTTATTTTATATAGAGTCTCTACCTGAAATTCTAAAATTTTGCTATCATTAAATTTTTTGAAAAAAAAAATAAGATGTCAACAAGATAGTGAAAAAGGAAATCTCACCCATTATCCCACCATAAAAAAACATTAATTTATCAATAATATATGATCCAAAATATCTTTTTGAGAATTCCAGAAAATCTGGGCAGGCAATACCCTAGCCAAGCAAAAAGATACACTGAGACTGTTAATGCCAGATTCGTGGGACCCCAATAGACCTCCAGGAGCCAAATCCTATGCAATCACACAAGAGTCTTTATTGCAAGCTGGAGCCTGGACTCACAACCGTTCCCGACGACGCAGCGGTCCCAGGGAGTGAGTCCCAGTCCTTTGTTCAGTGAGATTTTATGTTTTGGAGGGATACTCTATGCATCACAACATCACACAGCAAATCATTCCATACCGCGGGAAAATCAAACAACAACTCTTAACATTGATTAGCACATTCAATGGCAGGAACAAGTTGGGTAGGGGTGATTGGCTAGTACAAGAGGGGAGTTCATTTGAACTGATTGGTTTAGGCCACGAGGGGTGTACGTGCTAAACTACATGGTTTCCCAACATGTTATCAACCACCATAAACTAATTGGGGGTCATCTGGCAGTCCAGGTTTTTTCCCTGTCTCATGCTGATTGGAGGCTGCTAGGGGTTTGCTATTGGTCCTCACCTAGCCTAACTGAGTCAGGAACACCTGGCACCGCAGACCTCTCCTGTTATTTACAGACAAACAACTCAGCAGGGTGGGTATGTGCCTAGGAGTGCTCTGTGGTTTTTTCCAAGGACAAGGGTCACGCCCCCTTCCTTAGGACAGGCCTTGAGGTAGAAGCTGCTATTATTTATTTATTTTTTAAAAATGGAGTCACATTAGTTTCTCAAGACAACTTCATGGTGAGGGGTTAATGTGGGCAAAGCAAAATTCCTTTGTTCTAGGACAAAATATCCTGGCTAAAGACTTTTCCCATGGGGACCAAGAGAGGGGTGAAGCATGCCTCCAACATTTCAGCTTTTTCTGAGATCTGACCAAGCTGTCTCCCCTGGCTTAGGGTGCTAACAGCTAGCCAGCATATCAAGCATCTGGTATCCAGTAGAATAAGGGAGAGATGGGAGTGGGGAGCCACTGTACAACCAAAGAACTTATAGTGCTAAAGAAAGAAATGACAAGTCCCTGAAAAAGAAACCAGCAATCTTTTCTAATTAAGAATTTATACACACAGATCCAGAGGAGTTACGTTATCCCCTCTGCCAACCCAGGCAAATCAAAAGTCCCCACAAACCTTTATACAGATTGATGGTGACATCCTTATCCTATACAAACCAGTCCATAAAGACTGGAAAGTGGCTGGAGTTTTCAAATGTGTGAATTCCAACATGAAGTTTTAAAACACACCAATAAACACTAAAATAATGCCCAAACACAGGAAGACAATACATCTTAAGAAACCAACCAGAGAAATGGAGATAAGTAAATATTCTGACAAAGAATTCAAAGTGACTGTCAAGGATTGGGAGTAGAGCTGTGTAGGAGAGTGTTTGCCTAGAATACATAAGATCTTGAGTTTGATCTCCAGTACCACCAGAAAACACTAAAACTAAAACAAAACACCCATCAAAAAGATATTCTACAAGCCAGGAAAATACTGCATGAACAAACACATCATTTAAAATATTTAAAACATTTTCTATTTCTATACTTAAAATTTTTTTCTTTCTGTTTATTCTCATAGGAATACCACCAAAAAGATGGAAAATATTTTTTAAAGGACCCAACAGTAATTTCAGATCTAAAGAATCCAATTACTAAGCTGAAAAATTCACAAGAGCAATTCAAAGCAAACTTAAAGAGAAATAATCAGAATACCTGAAAGCAAATCATTTGTTGCCATTCACTCACAGCAACCAAAAGGAAAAAGAATGAAAAAGAGTTAGGGAAGCCTAAGGCACTTATGGAAAATCATCAAGAAAACCAAATACACATCATGGAATTCAAGGAGAAGTAAGAGAGAATTGGGGGAGGGGGAGGCTGATTTGAAGAAATAATGGCTGAATACTTCTTATGTCTGGGGAAGGAAATGAAAACCCAGATTTAAGAAGCCGAATGGACTACAAATAGAAGGAATTCAAATAAATTCCTAGTGAGACATATTATAATCAGATTATAAAAAGTAAAATGCAAACAACTGGATCATATGGTGGCTCTATTCCAAGGTCTCTGAGGAGTCTCCATACAGCTTTCCATAGTGGTTGCACCAAATTGCAGCCCCACCAGCAATGTATGTATGTTCCTTTTTCCCCACATCCTCAACATTTATTGTTGCTTGTAAATTCTTGATAATTACCATTGTGACCCAATCGAGCTGAAATCTTCATTTTGATTTGCATTTCTCTAATTGCTAGAAGTGATGAACATTTTTTAATATGTTTGTTGGTGGGCTGTATTTCTTCTTCTATGAAATGTCTGTTCACATCCTTATCCCATTTATTGATTAGGTATTTTTTTGGGGTGTTCAATTTATTGAGTTCTTTAAATATCCTTGAGATTAATGCTATATCTGAGGTGCATATGGTAAAGATTTTCTCCCATTTGGTAGTCTCTCTCTTCACTTTAGTGATTGTTTTCTTTGCTGGGAAGAAACTTTTTAGTTTGATTCCATCTCATTTATTGACTCTTAATTTTATTTCTAGTGCTTTAGGGTCTTGATAAGGAAGTCAGTTCCTAAGCTGACAAGGTGAAGTTTGGGGCCTTCTTTTTCTTCTATTAGGCGCAGGGTCTCTGTTCTAGTGTCTAAGTCTTTGATGCACTTTAAGTTGAGTTTTGTGCAAGGTGAAAGACAAGGGTTTAATTTCATTTTGCTACAAATGGATTTCCGGTTTTCCCAGCACTATTTGTTAAAGAGGCTACCTTTTCTCCAATATTCTTTATTATTGGTGGTGTGTTTGTCTTGAATTCAGTTTTGTCTGATATTGCTATAGATACTCTGAGCCTTTTTAAGCTTTCTGCAAAGCCTATGTTCTTCCATACATTACTTTTAACATATCTATATCTTTACATCTAAACTATTAATAGACAATGTAAAGTCAAGTTCTAACTTTTTAACTATTCTCAAAATAATTTCTCTTATTTGGAAGTTTTCATCCATTAACATTTATTGTAATTATTTGCATGGCTGGATCTGTGTGTACATTTTTATTATTTTTGTTTCTTGGTTTCCTGTTTTAGTCACTGTTATTATCTTCTTCCTTTCCTAACTTATTTTTAGAACTTCACTTTTAGCCATCATTTACCTATATCCATCATTAAGCATATCTACGTTTTTAAATGATTGCTCTAGTGATTTCCATTACAGCTTTACCTTTTTAGTATTCTTTGAATTACTAATGTACTAATTTATGTAAAATATATGAAATGTTTTTCATGTATATTTCATGAATATATAAATATATATTTAATCTCATGTAAAATGTAAAAATATGCAACCATATGGATGCATTATTCTCCTTTCTTCATGCTGTAGTTCACATAGGAATTATATCTACATACTTACAAGTCCATGAGAAAGTACTTTAATTTTTATTTTAAGTAGTCATATGTAATTTTTTTAAACTAAGAGAAAAAATATATAGATTTATTTTCTAGGGTATTTACTATTTCTGGTGCTCTTTATGACTTCCTGAAGATCTGAGTTTCATCCAATATAATTTCCTTTCAATTTGACAAACTTACCCTGGCATTTCTTTGAGTATAGTTCTGCTGGCAACATATTCTCATTTCCTTTTATCTAAAAATGTCTTTATTTCACATTTATTCTTTTTTTTTTTTTTAATTTTTTATTTTTTAAATTTTTTATTGTGGGTTGTTCAAAACATTACAAATTTCTTGGCATATCATATTTGACACTTTGATTCAAGTGGGTTATGAACTCCCACCTTCACCCCATACACAGATTGCAGAATCACATCAGTTACACATCCATTGATTTACAAATTGCCATCCTAGTGTCTGTTGT
>NW_026000221.1:19404581-19482729 GCF_001458135.2 Marmota marmota marmota
AGTGTTCGCTCCGATAAGCTCAGGTTCTAAGAAGCACCCAGGCGCTGAACCCTAGCAATCTGTCTGCAAGCCGCAGGTGAATTGCAGCCTGAAATTACCTGATCTATGGCTGAATGAGCTGCGGTCAGTCGAAAACAGGGAAGGTGACGTCAGTTTACTATCATGGTGGCTGCTGGCCTCCTCTGTGGTCTGACCGGTGTGGAGAACCGAGATGGACCGCTTCCTTTCCCCCGTCTCGAACCCAGAATTCAGCCCTGAGTACGGTGCTTGCGCGGCTGGCAGAAACTGCAGCGCTGTAACCCTGCGTCTCTATCCCAGCGCGCGCTGCAGACTCTAGCCGCGGGGCGATTTGCTGAATAAGCAGTGTTACCCTCCGTGCGACAAACCTCTCGCGTTTGAGTCCCCGTAGCCGATCCTCATGCGATGGAAATCCTTCCTCCAGGTTCCGGAGCACCCCACTATTGCTGGAAATTCCTAACAAGATATCCTTTAGCCGTCCTGACTTGTCATACTCCCACACAGTGAAGCAGCACACGGGGGTAATGCACTCCCCTCGCCGCCATCTTCTACTATCTCTCACATTTATTCTTGAGGGAGACTTGAACTGGGGGAAAATGATTTAATTTATTTTCACTTTGAGCACTTTAAAAAATAGTTCCATACTCTTCTGGCCTCCGTAGTTTGTGATGAATTATTAAAATTATCTTTTCCTTTTTATAACATAGTTCATTTTTGTCTGGCTGCTTTCAAGGTTTTTCACTTTATCTTTGGGTTTTAGCAGTTGGACTATGATTTGCCTAAGTGTGATTTTCTTCATAATTTGTTCGACTGAAGTACATGGACCTTCTCCAATCTCTATTTACATTTATTTCTAAATTTGCAAAACTTCTGGTCATACATTTTTGGGGAGGTCAGGATTATTTGACTATCATTGTAGAGTTTTCTTCAAATTAATGATAGATCTCAAAATATGGTTTCCTATATTCTGTCCTTATAGTTCCTGAGCAATGACTCAAGTAGACTGGATATCACACCCGGGTCTTTTATTTCTGCTTTTTACTTCCATATTTAAGATAATAAGAAAATACATTTTACTCTAATTTTTTTGCATCCAGTAGTGATGGAGCTTCTTTTTATTTGTTTTTCAAACTGCTATTTGATTAGATGTTAGAAAAGTGATTGAAACATTTGTTTTTACTTATTCACTTTTTTCTAGAAATCTCCCCCTGAGATATGTTTCATCAGAAAAAAATTAAAAGAAAATAAGTACAAAAATATCTGAAATGTACATGTATCTATATAAAAAGAAAGACAACATATTTATAAGTATCTATGTGGGATGCAGCTTATAAATAATAAGTTTCCTCTGGAGCCCTACAGTAAAACCTGTAGAGTCATTGAACAGAAAGACCAGGAGAATAATGTGGAAGAAATCAGCTTTTCATTTTGTAACACTCTAGTACTGCCTATTTATTTATCACGTGCATGAGACATTTTCATAATAAAAATAATTAAAAACTAAGAAAGTCTTTATACTAAAACAAAACAAAACAGGGGGCACCAAGAGCCCTATCCTACCCAATATATCCTGACAGTGTAAATATCTAAGCCCATAAACTGGGGAATGTAACAAGGTGGATGAATACCAAGCAGCTCAGAGAGCTGAAACAATGCTTGTCATTTGGCTTGGAAATGAAATTTGAAGGGATGATGAAACTGGAAATCTCGCTCTTCCTTCCTTCCTTCCTTCCTTCCTTCCTTCCTTCCTTCCTTCCTTCCTTCCTTCCTTCCTTCCTTCCTTCCTTCCTTCCTTCCTTCCTTCCTTCCTTCCTTCCTTCCTTCCTTCCTTCCTTCCTTCCTTCCTTCCTTCCTTCCTTCCTTCCTTCCTTCCTTCCTTCCTTCCTTCCTTCCTTCCTTCCTTCCTTCCTTCCTTCCTTCCTTCCTTCCTTCCTTCCTTCCTTCCTTCCTTCCTTCCTTCCTTCCTTCCTTCCTTCCTTCCTTCCTTCCTTCCTTCCTTCCTTCCTTCCTTCCTTCCTTCCTTCCTTCCTTCCTTCCTTCCTTCCTTCCTTCCTTCCTTCCTTCCTTCCTTCCTTCCTTCCTTCCTTCCTTCCTTCCTTCCTTCCTTCCTTCCTTCCTTCCTTCCTTCCTTCCTTCCTTCCTTCCTTCCTTCCTTCCTTCCTTCCTTCCTTCCTTCCTTCCTTCCTTCCTTCCTTCCTTCCTTCCTTCCTTCCTTCCTTCCTTCCTTCCTTCCTTCCTTCCTTCCTTCCTTCCTTCCTTCCTTCCTTCCTTCCTTCCTTCCTTCCTTCCTTCCTTCCTTCCTTCCTTCCTTCCTTCCTTCCTTCCTTCCTTCCTTCCTTCCTTCCTTCCTTCCTTCCTTCCTTCCTTCCTTCCTTCCTTCCTTCCTTCCTTCCTTCCTTCCTTCCTTCCTTCCTTCCTTCCTTCCTTCCTTCCTTCCTTCCTTCCTTCCTTCCTTCCTTCCTTCCTTCCTTCCTTCCTTCCTTCCTTCCTTCCTTCCTTCCTTCCTTCCTTCCTTCCTTCCTTCCTTCCTTCCTTCCTTCCTTCCTTCCTTCCTTCCTTCCTTCCTTCCTTCCTTCCTTCCTTCCTTCCTTCCTTCCTTCCTTCCTTCCTTCCTTCCTTCCTTCCTTCCTTCCTTCCTTCCTTCCTTCCTTCCTTCCTTCCTTCCTTCCTTCCTTCCTTCCTTCCTTCCTTCCTTCCTTCCTTCCTTCCTTCCTTCCTTCCTTCCTTCCTTCCTTCCTTCCTTCCTTCCTTCCTTCCTTCCTTCCTTCCTTCCTTCCTTCCTTCCTTCCTTCCTTCCTTCCTTCCTTCCTTCCTTCCTTCCTTCCTTCCTTCCTTCCTTCCTTCCTTCCTTCCTTCCTTCCTTCCTTCCTTCCTTCCTTCCTTCCTTCCTTCCTTCCTTCCTTCCTTCCTTCCTTCCTTCCTTCCTTCCTTCCTTCCTTCCTTCCTTCCTTCCTTCCTTCCTTCCTTCCTTCCTTCCTTCCTTCCTTCCTTCCTTCCTTCCTTCCTTCCTTCCTTCCTTCCTTCCTTCCTTCCTTCCTTTCTTCTTTTTTGAGAGCATCAGGATACTGAGCACTGGGATGTTCCCTTACATATTTCCAAAGCATCTGTGATTCTAATGACAAATTACTTAACCTTTCTATATCTTAGTATCTTTATCTATTTAAAAAAACAGAAAAATAGCAATCACTTAACATGTTTGTGATAAGAATAAAAATATAAATCTGACATAGTTACTATCATGGAATAAACTGACTATAAAAGTAGTAGTAGTACTAACTTTAGAAATTCTTTGCTATAGGAAAAATTACCTAAATCTTAGTTGTATGTAAGTTACACATTTCCTCTCAAGTTTGGAATAGGGCTGGTAAATCAATTTAATTTTCAGTTTGTTAACCCTATATTTCTACTTCATTCAGAGTTGTAGAAAACGTAGCAGGGGGCTCGTGGCTTAGGAGAGGTGAAAGTCTTGTTGCCCATTAGTGCTAAGTCTGGTATCCAGACCCATGATGTTCTGCTTTTAGTTTACTCACCAAACGTCTAATAGCTTTGGGAACCACACATCTCAGACAGGCCAAATTGCAGAATTTTGTTCTGCAGTTCATATGAGTAGACTCCTACTTGCCAAGTTATAAAATATAAAAATGGGGCATCATACCATTAAGCCTAATATTATGGAGAAATGAAATTACTATGTATTGAATGTAAATAAATTATTGGATATAATTTATTGTGCCAGTACATTCCACATGTGTCACCCTATTTAGTCTTTGTCAGAATACTTTAAGGCACAAATTATAGTCCATATTGTAAAGGAAAGGAAACCACTGTTGGGAATGTTTATGTTCACTGCCCCACAGATGGTTAGTGTCAGGACTGAGATTCCAGCCCAATTTTACACAGTTGTCATGTTTTTCATTCTTTCTGCATATGTACATAGAAAAATATTTCTGATTTTGGAATGTGCCTGATTATACTCAGAATAACTTGTGAATTAAGAAAATGCACAAAATATTCATTTTACTTTCTTGGGTTTGGCAAGGACGAGAATTACATGGTCTTTAGATGGTTCGTGTCACTTTCTCTGGATATTCGTGTCAATCAATACAATGTCTTTGCATACTGCAAAATTGAAGATCTTCAGTGATTAGCTTGGTATTCCCCATGCTCAAAATATAATAATAGCAAAAAGCACATTAATTAGACCATTTGCAAAAGAATGTGATTATACAGGTCCTCTAGAAATGTAATTGTGGAAGCAGATGCCACACAGTTAATGATTAGCAGTGCCTTTGCTTACCAGCAATTATTTTTTTTTTCTCCCTGGAAACATGCTGATTAGCCAAAGACACTCAGAGTCTGGCTCCAACATAGAGGGCTGGGTCCCCAGCCAATTTCATGGCAACTCTGTAAATAACAATATGTCCCACAGACCAGATTCCTAGCCGGCAGGCACCATTATATCACATCTTTCAGGCCTGTGCATTGGCGACTGCCCATAGACTCAGAGCTTGGAAGAAACTCAGTTGGAAATGCAAAGAAATTCTGGCTTTGCTAAACTACTCCTTCAACTAAGAGAGCAAGCCTGTCTGAGAACTACATGTCTAGGTTAAGGAATTCCTATTACTCTGCTGCTATTGGAAAGTATGAGAAGAAAATGGACACAGTTGTCACCTTCAGTTATTCAGCATAGGCAGAACACACTCAAAACTCAGTGTTCCTATGAATAACCTTTTGCAACTTACTTGGCCTCTCTTACACTTTAGCTGTCATCTCTATAAAAAGAAGTAATAATAGTCGGTGAATCTAGTTGAAAGTTTATCACTTGTGGTGAGAAGGCACTTAGCTCAAGCTGGGACACATTTGAGTAAAATTATTTTTTTTAATTGGGGTGATGGATTCTCTCTTTAAGCCGCCAATGAGCAGTTTCTCTAAGATATAGGTACTTAACAAACTCAGTGAGACTTCCAAGGCCTTGGCTGGTTGTGCAAGCCCCACATTAGCATTGCCACACCTTACTAGTGCCTCTTCCTATCTTTTGCCCATATGGCACATATTTATGAAGTGCTTCACATGTTTGGTTATTGTTCTAGGCAATAACTTAACAAATACAGACACAAATACAAATATAACAATAAATACAAATATAAATACAAATATACAAATATAAATAACAAATACAGACACACTTTTTGCATTCTAGGACTAACAGTCTTCAGAAATGCAACCTATCATCTTCTAAGGTGCATTCTATGCTGATGAGGTCAACAAAATAAAAATATTTCTCTGTTAAATCATGGTTTACATTATAAGGAAACCAGGGACAAAAATTTTATATAAATTTGCTTAAGCGCCCATAGTAGAGGAGGCGAGAATTAGGACAGATCTCAGCTTTCTTGGCTCCAATTTTTGACATATGTTAAATGTACAGAAAGTACAAAGAAACTCACTTATTATTTTGTCTATCCAAAACTGTGTGCTTGTGAGAAGGCTAAGGGGAGCTATCTGTACCACCATTTTTTCTTTTTTTTCTCTGTAAAACCATCAATTAGGAAATAGTAGCAGACTCTCTTAAAGCCGTTAAGGCTTCTTCTAAAATCAATGCATCAAAAGAATGAATTTCTAATCTTTTGAGATTTTATCTAGCTATCACAAGTGGTATGTTTAAACAAAATCCCAATATTAGAGCCCCATAATGTCTTCGATCTGAACATTCTTCTAAAGCAGAAATTTTCTCTTTTATGAGCTTTAAGTCTCCCTCAGACATTTTGCTTAAAACTAGGAGGCTGCACTCCAACCAAATTGTATCACTTGCCACTTGTTTCCAAGAGGTTGATCACATTCAAGGGAATTCCTCTGTCTTGCTAAGGATTAAAAGTCCAAATATGAGTTATAGTTTAAGTCTATTGGCCCATCAACTCCACTTCTTTCCGAATTCAACTTCTAAAGTCTAGAACTCATTTTAGATGACTGATGGAGCGTCCCCCCACCCAGACACAGTGGCTCATTTTGCAGAACTGAAGGGATCATGTTTTCTTAAAAAAATCTAGAAACTTCCCCCTGACTTCCTCCTCTAACCATGGGAAAATCCGAGTGATTCAAGATCTAATTGTTCATGTTCTCTTTGCACATAGGGGCCATCCTGTCTATAAAGCCTGATCATTTTTACTTCTATAATCTTTTCCCATTATACTTCATATCAAATCTAAAATCATCTGGACACACTTGAGTCTTCTATTTGGTATCTCAACCTTCTATTTCTCTTTTTTTCAATCCAATTTATATATTAAAGAAGATAAATCTTTTTAAAATACTGCTTTGATCCTTTCTCTATCAAAAACACTTAATGAGGGCTGGGCCTGTAACTCAGTGGTAAAGTGCTTGTCTTACATGTGTGAGGCACTGGGTTCGATCCTCAGCATCACATAAAAATAAATAAAGACACTGTGTGTTCATCTACAACTAAATAAATATTAAAAAAAAAAAAACACAGTGTCTTCCAGGTATCTATGCAATGAATTGTACCAACTTAGTATATCATTCAAAGCGGACAAAAGTCAGTCACCAATTTACATTCCCAACCTTTCCATCTTTTGGGGGCTGACTGTTCCCCTCCAAAATTCATTTGTTGAAATTTCAACCTCTGTACCCCAGGCAGTAAACATGTTTGGAGATTCAATCTTTAAGAGGTGATTATGGCTGGATGCAGTGGTGCATGACTAATCCCAGCAGCTTGGGAGGCTGAGGTAGGAGGATCATGAGTTCGAAGCCAGCCTCAGCAAAAGTGAGGCACTAAGCAACTCAGTGAGACCCTGTCTCTAAATAAAATATGAAATAGGGCTGGGGATGTGGCTCAGTGGTCGAGTACTCCTGAGTTTAATCTCTGGTACCCATCCCCCCAAAAAGAGGTGATTATTAAAATGAGTATGTTAGAGTGAGTGCTTAATCCCATACAACTGATTTCCTCATAAAATGAGGAGGAGGAGGAGGCACCAGGGATTCTAACAGGCAGCAAGAGGGTGTCCAGCTGCGAGCCACAGAAAAACCCAACTCTGTGACAGCACTTTGATTTTGGCCTTCCCAGTTCTAGGACTGTGAGAAAATTAATTTCTGACATTTAAGACACTCCGTGTGTGGTATTTTGTTATTACAACGCTAGTAAATTCATTTACTATCCAAACTCAATTCTTTGCCAATTCTCCCCTATCAACTGAATAGTTTCCCACATCTGTGCTGTTTCCTCTGAGATGAAATGCTTTCCCACACCAAGTCTTTAACTCTTATTCATTTTTCCAGACCCATCTTTAAAAGAATATTCTTCAACTAGCAATTCTAGCACCCCACATACTTCCCACCCCAGGCTGAATACAATTTCATCCAAGTCATAACTCCCAGAGTTCCCTTTTAAGGTAATCAATAGGATCATTTGCTAATATAAATTGCTCTCTCTGTGTGTGCATTATCTCTTTACTGTCAGATCCTTGAGCGTGGGATCTATGAATCATTTTTCTTAGCATACCCAGCCAACCCCAACCCAGTGCAAAATCTGTACCATGAAATGCTGCTCAAATGATAAATGACTCCAAGATTCCAATAATAAATGACAATAATAGCAATAGGTAATGATCATCTACTGCAAGGCAGACACAAAATCATCTCATTGAATCCTTACTGACAGTTTTTAAGTAGAAGCAGTCATTATCCCCAACCCAAAGAGGGGACAACTGAAGGGTAGGGAGCTTAAGCCCTCGACTACCAAGTAGGAACACAAAGCACAATCAGCCCTTGGAATCTGTGGGTTCTGCATCTGCAGATTCAACCAACCACAGACAGTAAATGTTTTTAAAAATGTGTCTGATGGTGGAAGGTGATGGTCATCATTATTCAAAATACATGTATAAATATGTGAATTTGGTGTCAACATACCTTATACACAAACAGAGATATGATAAATTGTGGTATAAAGGTGTATTAAGAATTGTAATGCAAAAAAAAGAGAGAGTTCATGTATAATGGCATAATTTGGCATGAATATACTTTATATACAGAGTTATGAAATTGTGCGGTGAATGGATAATTATGAATGTAATGCATTCCACTATTGTCATGTATGTAAGAAATAATTTTTTAAAAAAAATATGTCTGTCCTGAACGTGTAAAGTCTTTTTATTCTTGTCATTGTTCCCTAAATAAAATATAACAAATATTTACATAGTATTAGGTATCATAATTAATCTAGATATTATACATACAGTAGGAGGTGCATAAGTTAAGTGTGAATACTACACCATTTGATGGAAGGAATTTGAGCATATGCAAATTAGGGGATCCTGGGGTGGGGGGGGGACAGAGGGTTCAGTAACTTATCTCCCACAGATACTGAGGACTGAATGTAGGTGACAACAAAACATGGACTTTTTTCATTCCATTTCCCTGACTTGCTGTGATAGCAGAATTTAAAATCCTGCCATCTAAAAACCTTCTCAGAATGACAGGCTAACAATTAAAAAAAATCCCCTGGAGGGTTGCCTTCAAGTCATAGGATTACTTGTTCTCTTCAGGCAACAGGACAGAGAATACATTCTTTTGTCAAATGCCCCTGTGTTACCTGTGGATCGCACACCCACCCTGGATGTGAGCAGTGCTCTCACAATGGACAGCTCCTCTTGCACATTTGTAAAAGCTCAAAATACAAACCCGCACCTCCCACACTTAGATATAGATAAATGGAGCTGCCAACGGCTATTATATGGGATCTTCATCCCAGAGCCTTACAGAAGCCAGCTCTCCTGGTAGGCTGGGCTTTCCTAAAACAGTCCAGAATTTGGATATTTAAAATAGCTCTCACTTCTCAAAGTAATCTATGTGGCTTTTTTTTTTTTTTTTGGTAAAAGGTATTCCACAGGAGTATCTTTCAAGTGACTTCATCTTATGATAACAGACAGGATTTTCCAGCAATGATTTAAAGAGAAATTTGCAAAGAGTACTTGACCGTAACAAAGAGAAGAAGTCAAATACATATTGTGTGCATACTGTGGCTGTTAATGAAAATTTCCTCCCATTAGGTTGATAAAATGGTTCCATTATCTACTGCATCTTAAGTCTTTAAAGCACTGTGGGGGGAAAAAAAGGGATTGAGAGACAGTGTTTTTACAGTATACTTAACTGAAATTAGATAAAATGTATACATTGCTATGGATTTAATCTCATCATTCTAAATTTCATGAAAAGTAAATAGGATGAATAGACTTGCTATCTCCAATGTGACTGCAACCACAGGGAGATGAGAAAACCACTTATTCATTCATTCAAATATTTAGTGAGTATGTGCATTCTTTGAACTAAGAATAGGGGGGGAAAAGGACAATTCCTGCTTGGAAAGATGTTTATATAAATAGGGGAGACAGACATGAAACACAGTACCGTAAGTATGTCTTATAGGAATTGAAAAGACTAGAAGAACAGAGTGCTTCTGCCTCTCCAGCTCAATAGCTAAGTTCTTTGTGAAGGTGAATAGCTTTGGAACCAACTAACTTTTAAACAAACATTGAAATGTTGTGGAGGTGGGATAGCAATGACCTAACCTTTTGAAAAATAAAAATATGAACTCACATATATGACAAAACCTCTTAAAATGGAAACTAGCTTTCAACCAGTAAATTACCCCTTTCTAGATGAAATTCATAAAAATAACTTTAAATGAGAATGAATGTTTTGCTATATGCAGTTCTTTCTCATTCTTGAGCACCACGTGGCAAAGAATATAAGAACTCTCTTTTTCTCAATTTCAAGTTTTGAAATACTTACCTAGTAGGAGCCCTTATATCTGAGTTGGCATGAAGGTTTGTTTTGATAGTTGCATCAAATCATAATTTATGACTAGTTCATAAATTATGTTAATGAAATCAATCAGTGATAAGCTTATTAAGTTTCTCCCTTGAATCCATTGTTTTATCATTTATAAAATTCTTAGTGCATCCTTGGCATTTAAGATGAACAATTAACTCTCTCCCCTTCTACCTGAAGCAATATTTGGATAAGATATTTTTTGACAGTTTCTTAAAAATTGAATACAATTCAAAGGTTTGGGTTTTGTTTATTTTTGTTTGTTTTATTTTGTTCTCTATGATTTGTTAGGCATTGTGACATAATATTTTGTCAGTTGATCCACTAAACAATCTCTTGAAATTATTCCTGCTTCATTCACAAAAATAATGATTCCTATATTTAAAAAAGAAAATTTCCCAAGCTCCCACAGTTAGCATCTATGCTAAAGGAAGTTGGGAATTTTCACAGAGGAGATGACAGTTGAACTGGAGAATGAATAGGAATTAAAATTGTCAGAAAGGGAAAAATAAAATATTCTAGGAAGAGAAAACACATGCAAACAAGGCTTAAGATATAAGATCTTAAAAGAATGATATTTTCAAAAAATTCCTAAAAGACTTATTTCAGTGTGTCGGTCTGGGAAGAGAGCTGTCAGACATAGTTTATTCGATGTCACTTGGACAGAACAAGGGGGATCACTGGGTGCAAGAGAGTCCAGTGACACAGCCCCACAGAAGAAAAGAGGATGTATCTCTCATTCTGAATTGAGAGTGACCACGTATCCCAGTTTGCCCTCTCAGTCCCAGGGTACGCATGTTTTTCCATGTTTAATTATTAATAGCACCCCTTTCTCTTTCAAAAATATCCTTGTTTGGGTGATAAATTATATAATCACCCTACTAATTAGCAAACTCATAGAACATATGGTAATATTTACTGTCCTGGAATCTCAAGCAAATCTTCCCAAGTCAACTGTCTTAGTCCCTGATTTAAGGACAGATGCAGTGTGGTGTCAGGGGTATCATTTCCTCATAGAACTTATTCAGAAGGTCAGTGTGAAATAAAAAATGCAAACCAAGAAAATATCATGAAAGATGGAGAAAACTTTAAAAAGAACAAGGTAGATACTGTCCTATTGAACGTGGTTTGGACAGCTCCCTGCATTCTCAGGAACAAAAGCAAGATGTAGATTAATACGCAGATTTGACCTCATTAGGTGGGCACATGCTTAAAAGCTACATATGTGCTAGAAGAAACATTTATTTCCTAAAAGTAATTTGAGGAAATGGAGGTGGTCTCTCTGGATCCTCTCCCCATAGCAATTTATATTATCTTTACTGTGCAGAAAAACTCCTGACACGGATTGACCAATTTAATTTCCAAGTTCTGATGTATTCAAGTGAGCATGGGAAATATGATATGGAAATATCATGGTCTAAACACCAGTGTTTGCCACTGGCTTTGAGATATGTTCCAATACTCAAGCACTGCCCCCTTATTTCAAGGTTTGTATTTCAGAATATATTGGATGAACTTCAGAATATCTGTGAAGCTCTTGAAAGTTCTGAAAATTCTGTGGTCTGTGTTCTAAACCTGTCTCTTAGTACTTGAGAAATACTTTTTTCATATGAACATGAATCATAAAAACTGCTTTCAAATTGGGGATTTAGATGAGATTCTGAATATTGTCCAAAATGAATAGAGAAGGATTTGATTTTTTTTCAAAGATGTCAAAAGAATAAGACTATCTATTTGACATAGGCATCATGATCTAGAGGGAAAAGGGTCTTTTAAAAGATTTAACAGCCTGTATCATTCTGTGTGCCTTAAACTTCATGATTCCCATTTCACTGTGAAAAAAAAATAGCACATTTTTAGTCATTCACCAATATCCCAAGTGCCCCCTTTGCCAGGGATGCATAAATGAGTCCATGAAAATGGAAAATTGAGCCTTCCTGCTTTCTAGAACAATTCATGAAATCAGCAAGTTTACTTAAGAAATGCCATGTTCATGACAATGATTAAAGGTGCTATGTCAACCAAGTTCTAAAAAATGTGAAAAAAAATACTTTTCCTTTCCGTGTGTGTGAGGTGGAGACAGAGTACATTTGTTTTAAAATATCCAATGACATCTTACCAGCTAGTAGAGCACAGGACTTGTCACTTATAACCTTATTTTAAACTAATTAAACTATCAGTCTTCTTCAGTTACTCTAAACAGAACATAGTCGGTGTGCTTGTTTCTGGTCAGTTCTTAATGGGCAGAACGTGAAGTCATTTATCTTTCCCAGAATCCTCTCAGCTATAGCTAAACTACTTTCCTATAAATGCCTGAAGATTTTTAATTCAAACCTACATTTAGCAAGATATATAGCAGCCTGTTTGACAGCAATTGGGACACACACCATGACAAGCGCTACAAAGAATGCTGAGAGTCTTGCCATGAAAAGCGCTGTGTCTTGCTGTTTCCACTCTCAGAAATGGAGATTTAATATCATTTGACATTCGAGCCCAGAAACAACCCAACTTGTAAAAGTTGTTCTCCATTTAATTCGTGGTTTGGCTTAACAGTAGAAAATGGTTGAAACAAATTTAACCCAGTCCTGTGTAGGCCCCAAATTTTATTACTGTCTCCATTTTCCAACTAGTTGCTGAGTTTTCTCCTGAAAAATAATTTCCAGAGAGTCTTTTTTTTTTTTTTACTTTAAGTTTGTAAGTTAAAAAGTAGTCACTCTTGGCTTGGTTTAGATAAAATATCCAAATACTAGCTCATATATTGGACATTTATGTCTGTTTCCTAAAGGCAAAACCAAAGCTTTGCAAGGAAGAATTTTGAAACCAAGGGAAAAAGCTTAGCCAAGTATTTATTCCTTTATCCTGAATACTTCCAGGCAGACTTTCAGGGTTCTGCTAACACTAATATTGAGAATGATTTAGTTTATGAAAAAGTTTGCATTCTTTATTTTTTATTATACTCCACTGGGTCTACTGGGCATGGCAAAGTGTCGTTTGACTATCAGAGATGTCATAAATATTATAAAAACGGGACTTTGGGCATTAGGAAAAAAATCAATTTAAATTCTAACTCTGCAGATAGCTCACATGAGGATATTGTGCAAAATTACTAAACCTCTCTTTGCTTCAGTGTTCCCATCCTTAAAATGAGAATAATAATGTTTCCATGTGGCATATGAGTATTAAATGAGGAAAACTATGGAAAAGGCTTCTTAGCAGGATGTGGCTTTACTTAAGCATTGGAAAATGGTAGATAGTTTTCTCACTACAATTATTATTAACATATTTCATATATATATATATATATATATATATATATATATATATATATATATANATATATATATATATATATAGTTCTTGAACCTGAGTTTGACCATGTTTTAAAGTATAGTTAAAATAGTCATGTACACATACACATACCCATGATGTGTTACTCATTTACTAATTCGACAAATTTTATTGAACATTAACTAGGCTTGAGTACTGTTCTGGGTCTTCCAGATATAGCTGTGAATCAAAGAGATGTAATCTTGTTCAGATGCAGCAGTCTAAACTTGATTATATATGTATAAAATTGTGATGTGTATAATACAAATTATATTTCATTTAACAAAAGGAACCACAGAGGAAATAGTAAACTAAATCTCCAGCCTACCAAAACCTTACATTGGAGAAAAGACAGCCTCTTCAACAAATGGTGCTGGGAAAACTGGAAATTCATATGCAGTAAAATGAAATTAAACCCCTATCTCTCACCATGCGCAAAACTCAACTCAAAGTGGATCAAGGACCTAGGAATTAGACCAGAGATCCTGAGCCTAATACAAGAAAAAATAAGTCCAAATCTTTAGCATGTCAGATTAGGCCCTTCCTTAACAAGACTCCTTAAGCACAAGAAATAAAATCAAGAATCAAATGGGATGGATTGAAACTAAAATCTTCTTCTCAGCAAAAGAAACAATCAGTGATGTGAAGAGAGAGCCTACAGAGAGAAAGAAAATCTTTACCACTGGCACATCAGATAGAGCACTAATCTTCAGGATATATTAAGAACTCAAAAACTCAATACCAAAAAAACAAATAACCCAATCAATAAGTAGGCTAAGGAACTGAACAGATACTTCTCAAAAGAAGATATATAATTTGGATCAACAAATATATGAAAAAATGTTCAACATCTCTAGTAATTAGAGAAATGCAAATCAAAACCACTCTAACATTTCATCTCCAGTCAGAATAAGAGTTATCAAGAATAAAAACAACAATAAGTGTTGGTGAGGATATGAGGAAAAAGATACACTCATACATTGCTGGTGGGACTGCAAATTGTTGCAACCATGCTGGAAACTAGTATGGAGATTCCTTGGAAAACTTAGAATGGAACCACCATGTGGACCCAGCTATCCCACTCCTCAGTCAATACCGAAAGAACTTAAAATCAACATACTACAGTGATGCAGCTACATCAATGTTTATAGCAGTTCAATGTTCAGTTCATAATAGCTAAACTGTGGAACCAACCTAGATGTCCATCAATAGATGAATGAAACTGTGATATATATACACAATGGAATATTTGCATTCTAACTGTATTTCATCTGGGTAATTTCCACTAAGCTGAAAATAGGTGTATAGGAGTAGGAGAAAGATTTGTCTTAAGATTTTGCTGAGACATGAAATGAAGACTAAATCATGACACTAAACTGAAGAAATAAGCAAACAACAATTTAGCATGTACCTATCCTTTTAGTTTTCATCTCATTCTGTCTGGAAAAAAAAACTCATACAAACATTGAATCTTTTTGAAAAATTGTTTGCAATGCATTTTTCCAAAATGCTTATAATTCTATCTAAATTCTGATAATCTGTTGTAAACTTTAAAACAGCATCCAGTATAATGTCCCTATACTAATACCACAAATAGAGAACATTAACCACAAGACTATGACGAAAAAAGAATATGATCACCTTCAGTCAGCACCGATATTTTAAATAATGTATAGCAAAGATGTTATATAAAATCCATTATTCATGGATTTTCTCATACATATATTTGAAAATGGAATGGTACTGGTTGCCCTGGGAATTTTTGTCATGGTATGTTATATAGTTCATAGCTTTCTACTCTGCCACACTTGTTTTGTCTAAAATGAATTCTCTAATTGGATTGTCAGTCATTTATACATTACCTTCTGCCCACCTGGCAAATGACATGTTCCCTTTAACCATTTTTCTTTCCACTCTCAGCTGTTTGACTGCCTTTGGCTCTCTCTTTCAGGAACATACACATCCTTCCACTTATAAATTGCTTTCTATGTTAAATACAGGGTCCAAGATCTAACTGTGTAGCACTTGTGATTACTCAATCAGGACTGTTTGAAATACAGATATGGTCTGCAATATATTTCAAAAGGCAAAATGGCACTTTTCAAATCTCTAATAATAATGATGACAAAATAATGTGCCTAGTGCCAAATTTCAATTGATGCCCTGACTTGATATACTGTGGTATTCATTTTATTTTGTATGTATAAAATAACACAAGAATAACTAAAGAAATCCCAAAACAGACTTCACCCCCAAATATAGTTATTCATTTAGAATCAAATCCATTACTTAGTGTCATCATTTTCATAGAAATTCCCTCAGATTATACTTAAAAGGAAAAGTAATGCAAAGTAGAAACTTAAGAGATAAGTACAAAGCAAAATAAAAATCCCTTCAAATGGTTTGGAGTGGCCAAAATTATGTAGCAATTGATTCAATTAATTTATTGAAGTTGAAAAACTTTTTTTTTCAAGGAACTGCTGAATGTTATTAAGAATCAAAAGATGAACAGGATATAGAATAGAATGTGCCCTCCAGGAAAAAATGTAATCTTTAGAGGAAGATATGTATGCTGTGGAAATAAAATATGATGCGGGAAAGCAGTAATGAACACAATTCTTTATGTCAAAAGGCAGAGATTAAGGACAATAGAGTGATCTTCATGAGGGAATCTGGCATTTGTGCTGAGTTTCTCAGGATGAATGGAATATTTCTGGTGGAGAGGGAATGCGTGGAGACAAAAGAAATTTGGTGTCAGCGTAAGTACACACATGATCGTGAATAGTGCAGAGGGACCCACCTGACCCACATCATCAAGATATAGGACTCCAAAGCTTAGAGTGGAAGATAAAGCTGTAAGTGTGGAGAGGAACAGAGAATGGAAAACCTTAAATTCCTAGCAATGGGTTTTAACCATTAGTTAGAACCCACGTGGAGACATTGAATGCTTTGAAATTATGGAGCAATGTGCTTAGAGGGTGCTTTCATTGAGGAATTCAGGGGAAAGACAATGTAGGGAGAAACTCTAGAGTCCTAAGTACCATATTACTGTCTGAACTAGACTGGGGGTAACTGGGTAGAAGTGTACAATCATCTCACAGTAAAACACGTTTGCCATGATATCCTCAGTAAGAAGTCATGGTCACTGATATGTCACATATTTTTTAGAAATGGATTCAACCTCATTGATTAGTCAAGATGCACCCAAATGCATCCACTGCTTGCCCCTTTGCTCAAAGTTACTCTTAGAAAAGTCCGAGAACAAGTACTCCAAAATTTTTAATCCTTTAGGGTTACTTTTCAGTACACAGAAAATATGTTCCTCCTAGAGGCTGTATATATGCAAGTTTCCCAGCTACCTGCTGACTAATCCCTGGGGGTACATTTTTATGTGACTATCTTGGTTCCAAGTTTAGTCAATAAGAAAGAATTAGGGCATTTAGGGAGAAACATGGGCAAGTGTATAGAAATAGATACAACAGAAATCATTCAGAACCCAGAGAGGCTGATTTTAGGCCGTTTTCTAAATAAACAGGGACTTTCCAGATCCCAGAGTGTGTGAGCATGCATGAGAAATTTTAAGAGACTTGGGGCTTGATTACATATCATGAAGACTGCCATTCTTGGCAGCTATTATGCATGCAAACAACAATGAGTGTTGGTGAGGATGTGGGGAAAAAGATACACTCATACACTGCTGGTGAGACTGCAAATTGGTGCAGCCAATATGGAAAGCAGTATGGAGATTTCTTGGAAAACTGGAAATGGAACCACCATTTGACCCAGCTGTCCCTCTCCTCGGTCTATACCCAAAGGACATAAAAACAACATACTATAGGGACATAGCCACATCAGTGTTCATAGCAGCACAATTCACAATAGCTAAACTGTGGAACCAACCTAGATGCCCTTCAGAAGATAAATGGATATAAAAATGTGGCATATATACACAATGGAATATTACTCAGCAATAAAAGAGAATAAAATCATGGCATTTGCAGGTAAATGGATGGAGTTAGAGAAGATAATGCTAAGTGAAGTTAGCCAATCCCCAAAAAACCCAAATGCCAAATGTTTCCTCTGATATAAGGAGGCTGATTCATAGTGGGGTAAGGAGGGGGAACAAGGGAGGAATAGGTGAATTCCAGATAAAGAAGAGAGGTTGAAAGGGAAGGCAGAGGGCATGGGGTCATTAATGATGGTGGAATGTGATAATCATTATTATCCAAAATACAGGTATGAAGACATGAATTGGTGTGAATACACTTTGTATTCAATCAGAGATATGAAAAATTGTGCTCTATATGTGTAATAAGAATTGTAATGCATTCTGCTGTCATATATATAAATAGACAAAAACTAAAGACCACTCCCTTTGGCTTCCTGCATACTGTCCACATCTTTATCAACTGTTCCAGAAAGGTAGAAGCTTAAGTAATAATAGTAATGATTTTTATTTATAGCATCCCTCTACTCAAAATAATGTTATATACGGTAACTAAATCCACATTAAAAACCAACAATTAGAAAATAAAATTAACAATCCCCTCCCCCCTCAAAAAAAGCTGCCATTTTTGAACAAAAATGGGGCATGTAGCTATCATCCGAGTTATATAATGGTTATATAATACAACGTGTGTGTGTGTGTGTGTGTGTGTGTGTGTGAGAGAGAGAGAGAGAGAGAGAGAGAGAGAGAAATAGCCATCCTTTCATGAGTTCATAGAAAGTAAATCTTAGGTAGGAGATACTTTGTATAACAAAACATTTCTCAAAGCATACTACATATGGAAAAAAAATAAATGTTTCTGAGAGCAAATAATTTTTGAAATGCACAGGTTCAACAGAGTGGAGTGTCCATATATCAAAAAGATTGTGAATATACTATAAGATCCATACACTATAAGATCTCAAACAGAAGATCAATTGAAATCAATTTCCTCAATCAGAATCAATTTCCTCAAATGGAATCAATCTCTCTTTTTTTTTGCCTTCTCTCTATAGTTGCTACCCCCATAAGATTAATTTTTAGAATTACTAGTTCCACCAAAAAGAAGAAAACGAATGCATTGTCTGGATATGTAAAAAATGATCTGAATTTTAGAAGTATTATTGAAATGAATGATGTACCTAGACAGAAGGGCTGAGAGACAGCACATCTTCAACCCCCACCCCTGTCAACATTGTCATGAAGGCACTCTCAGGCACAGGTGCAGAATCAAGTCTGAGGAATCTGCTGTCTAACTTTCTGCCCTCCTAGTAACCAGGAACAAACAATGCGGATGAATGTTTGGCATATTACTGGTGATTTGCACTACATACCTTGCCAATGTAACTAAAAAATTACCAATTTTCTACTTCTTTCATGTTTTATAAATGAAACCTTTATCTAGAGATAATAAGCACTGGCTGTCAAGAGCAGTTCTTTTGTCTTTAGACTAATTAATTTACCACTTATCAATGAGGACCGATTAAAATAGTTGTGTTAATTTAGAAACATGGAAGAAATTTCTAGCTATAGAATCAAACTGAGATTTACTGTCAGTAGTGTTTATTGAAACTCTTTTAGTTCTTTTTTCAGAAAAAACAAGTCATGATATTTTTAGAATCAGTTCAACTGTCTTGATTCAGAAAAAGTTTTGAAGTCAAGCCCAATAAACTTTTTCCATATTTTTAAAAATATTTTTTTAGCTGTAGATGGACACAATCTATTTATTTGTTTTTATGTTGTGCTGAGGATCAAACCCAGTGCCTCACACAGGCTAGGCAAACGCTCTACCACTGAGCTACAGCCCAGCCCTTTTTCCATATTTAAGATAGGAAGATTCTGAAGTTTAGTCAAGAAAGAGTTAAACATTTAGGCAGATCTCTGCTGATATCTCTTCTTTTTAAAAATTTAAGTATTCTCTAAGTTCGAGTAATGGTCTCCGATTCACTCTTCATCTCCTTTACTGTTTCCCTTTTGAATCTTTGATGCAAGCAAAATAAAAAATGACAGCCTTTCAAGGTATTGTCTTACAATTTTCATGCACAAGTTCCACATTTCAAATTTTTAAAATGATCCTCTGTATCTCAGTGTCATGGAATTTCGAGCCTGAATCTCTGCCTTTTAGAAGGTAAAGACAGTCTCTCTTTCTCTTTATTTTCCTCTTCATCATTTCCCTCTGTGTCATTTCTAATCATACTTCTACCCAGTTATGGTTGTGTTCTTTCAATATCTTTACTCTAGCTCCTTCCAGTGGTAAATCACAAATGTGCTGCACACAGCAGATCTGGGATTGTTTTGATGTGGCAGGAATGTGATGGTGAATATAGATCATCCCTGGACTTTACTTAGTTTTTCTTGCACCTGATTTAAAATCCAAGGAGAGCTTCTAGTGGAGCCTGAATCTGGGGTCCAAATTTATTCAGAAACCTCAAGGTACTTGGTTCATGTGGGTATAGCATTTCTCAGGCTGTTGAAAGTAGAACAGTTCCTGAGATGCATGGATAAAAATTTCCAAACCTTGGCAAAAATCCAGCAACACAATTCCATAAAACACATGATACTCACATTTCCACAAAGTGAAACTTCCTCTGGGCTCTAGAGAAAATAATGCTGTCTAATAATGGCAGCAGGTGTTTTTACTAATGATGTTTTAACGGCATTTTTGATGGTTTTAATTAAACCCCAAATATTTTTGTTGGAAAAATAAAGGACAAATGGTTTCTAAGGCAAAATAAATAGTGTTTTTAAGGATGCATTAAAAAAGAAAAAAAATGCAAACTGCATGTTATCTCATTAAAGAAAACAAGTAATTCCGTAGTAAAGTCCAACAAGAAGTATAATAATTGAGAATAAGTTGAATTATTATGATTAAAGTTGGAAAAAGTTACTTTTGGAAAAAAAATGTTGAATAGATTTATTAAAGAAAGAGTATCATACCCTGCTCAACACCAATAAGAAACAAGTAAGCTATATTTGCCATATTAAAATAGTTTGCATTATATGTAAGTACATGAGGAATGTTGATGTCTGTTATTAATTGTGAAGAGGATTGAAATCTCAGGCAAACCTGATTCCACCCCTAAAAGATGACACTGAACTCAAAGCAGCTGTGGCTCAGCAGGAGCTTTATGCTGTCATCTTTTACTTGGCAAGTTACATTAACCTAGCTCAGGACTTGAGATGTGATGGCCTAGAATCAGAGGCACAAGCAGGTAATTTTATTATTTTTTGTAACATTTCACCTGCTGCATCAAAAAATCTCACCCAAAAAGCCTGTTTGTAGGGACATGCAATGGGATATCACAAATCTCTCCAATCCAACACAGGGATAGAAACAAGCACCTTGTGACAAAAGAATGATCCTAGCTTAATAGCTCCAGTATCTGCAGAAAATGTGTACTCTACCAGTTCTTTCAGTAAGCACTGAAGAACCAATGGTGGAAGGTATGGGCATGCCTCCTTGATAAAGGACTCTCCTGCAGAATCAAGCTTGGACTAGGATATATTTTTTTTAAAATATTTTTTAGTTGTAGATGACACAATATGTGTTTATTTATTTTTATGTGGTTCTGAGGATCAAACCCAGGGCCTCACATCTGCAAGGCAAGCGCTCTACCACTGAGGTACAGCCCCAGCCGATGTCTTTAAGAGGTTGGACAGTTTGCTAACCTATGATCTCTGCTTTTCTTTGTGATATTTCAGGACTAAAAGCTATTGTCACAAAAGAGATCCTTATTGGACACCAAAATGGGCAACATGCATATAATTTAATCAAAACCACAAGCTGGATCAAGGTAGAACACTTGGTTTTCTCAACTTGACATTGCGATGTTCTAATTCCTCTGTACTTTGACTGTCTCTGTCTCCTGTTGACCCAATCCTCCCATCCTACATCAATATCTATTCTAGCTCCAGCAATATTCTGAGAAAAAAAATCGGGAAGTTTTCTTCTGATGTACATACTATGATAACACGCCTGTAATTTATTTCCCCACTAGTTGGATCTGATGATAAGCCCATGTATCCCTAAAGATCGGATTTAGATGAGCTTCCTGACCTTCTCCATGTTTCTCAACAAGGATTTAATAATTAAACCAAGACAAGAAAAGTTGAGGGCAGAAAGGAACTAGAGAGAACTCTTATCACCTTTGTATTCATAATTTTTCAACTTACAGTTTATGTTATTAAAGATAAACTAGCTATTGAGTTAAACAACCCCCAGTATGTGTCATGGATCACAGATAATAAAAGTTTATTTATGAGCAATTGTGTTTTCGATCAAGGACAGAGTTCTGCAAGAATGCTTCTGGGAACTCATAAATAGGACCCTCAAATCTCCACCATTGTCCACATGTGACTTCCAAGGGCACTGTCCTCATCTACATTAAGCTAAAAAGTGAGATACAGGGATGGAGAAGGCACACCCTCTTTTGTATAACATTTGCTCCACATATATCACTTCATGCATATCATGCAACCTTACCTAAATGGCAGCATGCTGGGAACCATCCCCTCTGGCCACTTGCTTCCCTACAGAACTATGAGAAAAGGATCCTAAATATGGAGAGCCCATTGCAATAATGGCATGAAATTGATATTTTAATCAGTTAAAACAACAACATGTGGCAGTTTCTTTCTCAACAACCTAAACAGAATTAACCTATGACCCCAAAATTCCACTAGAAGGTACATGCCCCAAAGAATTCAAAACAGATGTTCAAGCAAAGGTTTGTACACAAATGTTCATAACATCACGATTTACAGTAACCAAAAAGTAGAAACAATCCAAATATCCACTCAAGGATACATAAAAAGTGTTATATCCCTACAATGAAATATTATTCAACCTCAAGAAGAAATAGAGTGCTGATACCATGCAATGACTTGGATGAACTTTGAAAATAGTGTGCTAAGTCTGAGAAGGTAGACACAAAAGGCCATAAATGATCTGATTCTATTTATATTAAATATGCAGAATAGGAAAATTCAAATGGGTGGAGAGAAGATTTATGATTTCCAGGAGGTAGGGTACAGAGGGACAGAGAATGACTGCTTAATGGTACAGAGTTTCCACTTGGGGTAATAAAAAATTCTGAAACTAGAGAGCAGTGATGGTTGTGCAACATTTGAATATACTTAATGCCACTGAATTGTTAAAATTACTGATTATTTTTTGCAGACTATATACAATTTATTGGCCTTTGAAGATCAATGTGCTACTTAACCACTTTGTTAAGTAACAAAAAAATGCATCAGCAAGAGTTCGTACAATCCCAAATGACCTGCCTGTCTGGTTCACTTTTGCTAATCTTTGTATCACTTTATATTATTTTATTTCTTCTAAATTGTTATATATAATAGCAGAGTGTAATTCAATTCATATTACACAATAGAGCACAATTTTTCATGTCTCTGGTTGTGCACAAAGAAGAGTCACACCATTCGTGTTTTTATACATGTACTTAGGGTAATGATGTCGGTTTCATTTCACTGTCTTTATTAGTTCCATCCCCCTCCCTTTCTCTCCCTCCCCTTTGCTCTATCGAAAGTCTGTCTATTCCTCCCATGCTTCCCCCAACATCCACATCATGAATCAGCATCCTTATATCAGAGAAAACATTCGGCATTTGGTTTTGGGGGATTGGCTTACTTCACTTAGCATTATATTCTCCAACTCCATCCATTTACCTGCAAATGCCATGATTTTATTCTCTTTTAATGCTGAGTAATATTCCATTGTTATACATACCACATTTTCTTTATAAATTCATCTACTAAAGGATATCTAGTTTGGTTCCATAATTTAGCCATTGTGAATTATGCTGCTATAAACATTGATGTGGCTGTGTCCCTGTAGTATGCTGTTTTTAAGTCCTTTGGGTATAAACCAAGGAGTGGGATAGCTTGGTCACATGGTGGCTCCATTTCAAGTTTTCCAAGGAATCTCCATACTGCTTTCCAGATTGGCTACACCAATTTGCAGTCCTACCAGCACTGTATGAGTGTGCCTTTTCCCCCACATCCTTACCAACACTTATTGTTGTTTATATTCTTAATAGCTGCCATTCTGACTGGAGTGAGATGAAATCTTAGAGTGGTTTTGATTTGCATTTCTCTAATTGCTAGAGATGATGAACATTTTTTCATATATTTTTTGATTGTATATCATCTTCTGAGACATGTTTGTTCAGTTCCTTGGCCCATTTATTGATTGGGTTATTTGGGGGTTTTTTGTGATGATTCTTTATATATCCTAGAAATTAGTGCTCTATCATATATGTGTGTGGTAAAAATTTGCTCCCATTCTGTACGCTTTCTATTCACTTTACATATGTTTATTTTGCTGAGAAGAAGCTTTTTAGTTTGAATCCATCGCATTTATCGATTCTTGATTTTATTTCTTGCACTATAGGAATCTTATTAAGGAAGTTGGGGCCTAATCTGACACAATGGAAATTAGGGCCTAATTTTTCTTCTATTAGGCTCAGGGTCTCTGGTTTAATTCCTAGGCCCTTGATCCACCTTGAATTGAATTTTAGGCATCGTGAAGGATAGGGGTTTAATTTCATTTTGTTGCATATGGATTTCCAGTTTTCCCAGCACCATTTGTTGAAGAAGCTATCTTTTCTCCAATATGTTTGTGGAACCTTTGAAAATGACTGATTTTTTATGAAGCTTATTTTACCACAATTTAAAAAGAAAGAAAACATGACTTTCTAGGGGCATGTACTGAATCAAACCTTCAGCCTATGATATTTTATTAAGTTAATGATGTAAATATTAGTATAACACCTTAAACTTAAGAAAAAAAGAATACTTAGTACTATAATTTCTCTTATTTATTTTTCTTTTGGAATTTCATAATATTCTCTTCCTTGAATCCAGCAAATTCTTTTTAAACCATTTTCTGGTTCCAGACACAGGTCTGTGTGTTCATTCTTACCATTAACTCAAAGCCCTGGAAGGGTCTGAAGGTGTATTTATAGAATACACCTTAGACCCTAGTTATAAGTCAAGAGATATATCAGTAGAACATCATCAAAACCCACCTGGAGATAATACCATCTTATAATGCACCACAAAAGTTGGGACCTCTTTTGTCATTAAAGATACTTGACAACTGAAAGACCATTAGTCTGTGGATGTCACTGTGATGCTGTCTGACAGCAGGCAGATTCTTGTCATGTCACACTCAGTTGGACAAAAGCCTTGCCAGTCTGAACCTTAGTAGACATCTGACATCTATACTCTGATGTGAAGATGCTGCTGATCAGGGCTTTGAAGAAAACGGAGCATCATCATCTCATAATTCTCCATGCAAATGAATGTGTGTGGCATCCTGAATGATACATAACAGAATAATCCAAAATCCATTTTATATTTGGATTTGCATTTAGATTTTTTTCTTTGTTGTCATTTCGCATTTGCTTTCCTAATCATATTTTAGCTAAATGTAATGGTAAGTGTGGCTTATTCTCTCAAATGACAGATGACAGCAGGAGGCAGTCTTAAATTATCTGAATGGCATATTGAGCCAGTTAGATTTAAATTTAACTGAAAAAAAAAATCATAAAATCCTAGAAATGGAATGGCCCTGAGGGATAATTTAACTTGACCTCTTCATTTGTATATAACAGCCAACTAAAACTCAGAGGTGTATTTTCATTAGTCATTTCTAGAGGGATCAGACGTTCTGGTTGGGACCTGTTGTCTCAGTGTAATTAATACTGATCCCTCTCTTAATTTGCAAAGATATTCTGGTTTAAAAGATAAATTAGGTGTTCATTTAGGCTATATCTGTTTTGATATTGTAAATCCCTTAAATAGTATTATACAGACTACCTGCCTATAAAAATGCACTGGTATACATACATATAACATTTGCATCTAGTTTACCAGAAACCCCAAGCAGAAAACTGTTGATGTATATGTCAAGTTCAGTAAAGTTGTATTGATCAATTCTTGTGCCCTACACACACAGTTAGGTAAGTAAAGGTGCCTATTAAACCCCCACACTCTTATAAGATAGATCTTATGATAGCCACCAGACAGGAAAGTAGGCTAAGAAGTGCTATGATATGATGTGGCAGAGTCAGAACTCAGTCCTCTTAATCCATTGCCCCTTTTCTCATGAAAGTGCTAGGAATAGAGTTCCAAACATAGGCTCTTAGTTTATATCCTGAATGATGCTCACTAGCTCTGTGACCCTAGGCAAGTTGCTTAACTCATTTTGTTTCATTTTCCAATTTATGAAGTGTAGATGGTAATAGAAGTGCCCACTTCATCCTGATTTATAAAGAGTAAATAAAATAATATATTAGCACTGCTTGGAAGACTACCTGGAATATAATAATCTGACAATGAATGCTGTACATTATTACTAAGCAACACTGATTCTGTGAAATTGTCCAAGATGTGAATAAATGCATACTTAAGTAAATTACTGCACAATCCAAAAACCAAAAGTTCAAAACAGGAATCTGCCTTCACAGTACACATGCATCCTCAAAATATATAGTCCTTTAAAAATGGTGATATGCCAAAGAGGTACTAGACAGTTGTTTGAAAATGTGAAATGATGAATATGTGTCTAGTTAGCTTCATAAAACTTGATGGAAGAGTTTTAGAGAAATGTGAAACAAAATACCTTGTAACATACACATCATTATCATGCCACATATCCTGGGAAAGGCATCGGTAACTCCAGTGGATTATCAATAACCCAAGTCCCTCCCTTCCAAATTATTCCCCATTTTGTGGAACATACTATAGCTATGCCAGATTCATTAATTTCATGGTACAACCCTGGAGGTGGGTGTCAGGGACTTGAAGCATTCATTGGAGGCGCTGATTAGTCCATAAATAATGAACTTACACATTTTTTGGCTCAAGTCTCCATTCTAATATAGGACCAACTTTCTTATCACCACCAGCTGAAAAGAAGCAGAATAAAAGTGATAGATAATGTCCTAGTTAAATTATGTCCTCACATATTCATACAGATTCTTCATTTTCTTCAAATAACAGAATGTGACTTTGAAATTTTTTTCTTATTTGGGAATCTTACTTGCAATAACAGAAGCTAAAATTTAAATTGCTTGAGCTAAAAAGTCCTTTTATTGATGGGCGACAATGGCTTGGAAGAAAGTAGGACGTCTCTTTATGTGTTATGTCTACCTCTGTATGGCACTTGCTTCACTCTCTTACAAAATTATTTTCTCCTCAAACTAGAACAAAACCAAAAACACCTCCCTGATTTCCATTTCATGTTATACTATTCTTTCTTAAACATGAATGTCTAGTAAATAAAATATCTACTGATATTTTAGCATGCACTGTAAACAAGATCATAAGATCAGGGAAACAGTATCCAGAATTGCAGGATTCAAGAAATATTTTAAAATTAGTTTTCACAACAAATTCCTTTGAAATGCTTTATTTCATGCACAATTATCCATAATAAAAGTCAACTAGCTATCAAAGAATGAATTACCAATTTTCTTTTCTTTGAAATCTTTTTTTTTGCCCCTCATGGAAAATGGACTTTCTTCAGTTGAACTTCATGTTTTATTTTATAGGAAATCATTGTCCCGGTAAAGAATATGATTATATGAATTTATAAACAGTTGTCAAAAGTGAGAAATCCAAGTGATTCAACTAAAGCCTCAGGTCAAATGAACTGAGCTCTTAACAACATTTTGTAAAGGAGGTTAAATGTCTTCTGATAAAAGGCTAAAAATTAGGTATGGAGGCAAAAAAATTTGTGAGAGTCTTAGAATTCTGCAACCTTATTTTTTTCTTTTGTTCCTCAATTCTGAAAGAAATCAAAGAAAGATGAAAAATGAAGCTTAAAATAATAAGATGCACCTTGAGGTGTGGTATTCCAGTAAATGTTAGGGTGTCTTAGAATCCACATGAAACAGATCACTACAGAACACCAATTCTGCATCCTTGAAACAAGCATGGCTCTCACCATCAAAGAATTTCCATTGCCTCATGAGGAGGCAGAAGAATAAGCTGACAACTCCCACAACCACTAACAGAAGTTTATCTCAGGACAGAAAAAGGAACAAAGTGTTCGAAAAGGATGTGAGGGAGTGATCATTTTGGTCTCTAGATGTTGAACATGTCTTTAGAGGAAAAGGTCACGATGGGCAAGCCAGTTGCTTGGAATAGAAAGTTTCTAGGAAAACAAGACAGAAAGATTCAATCACGTAGGAAGAATGCTAAGAAGATTTGAAAGGCCTTGACCTGCTTGGGAAATGTCTATTCAGTGTGAGCTAGCAGAGTTCAGTGTATAAACTGGAGAACAGCAGGAGATAAATCTAGAAAGAAAATCGTTCTTCACTCATTCTTCATTACTTATTTAACATACATTTATACAGCACCTCCTTTTCCAGGCTTTGAGTTAGGCCTTGAAGACACAACCACAAAGAAGGCTGAGCTCACGCTGTGACGTAAGACACACAAATAAATAGCCACTGTCCTAGTGTCTGTACCTATAGTAGAGGAAGATATCAAAATCTCAAGGGTACAGAGAAGGGACAAACTCAATCTCAGGTCATGCTGCACTTCAAGGGAACATTGGATCTGAGCTGTAGAGAAAAATTCAACTACTGAGATGTAAATAATCCCTTCTAGCTATAAAAATCACCTGTGCTGTATTCATGGTAATAAAGTGAAACTTATAAAGGCCAAAGAGATGATGCTCCATGTAACAAACTGGAGCAAGAACATACAATCATGAAGTCTATTTCATATTAATATACTTCTTATTGCCACACAATGGTAGAAAACACCAGTGATGTTAAGAATGTCAGTCCTTTCATACCCCCATGGAATGCATACCAGCACTATGCATCCAGTTCATGTGGGGCCCTCCCCATGCCCACTGCTGACATGCCAAGAGCCTCTAAAATGTTATCTTTCCACTGCTTAATATACTCATGAGCACATTCACACCAACAGTGAAATAAAGGAGAGGTTTGGGAAAATCATTTCAGAGCTTTTAATATAGATACATTATCAGAGACAACAGGGGTTTAAAAAAAATCTTTCTTTAGAAAATCAAGGATGGGTCATTGGTGATATTAAAATGTATCCAGTTTTGTGAAGCTTTTTGGAATGAAGTAGGGAATTGATTACTGGTCTAGAAGATTCAAGTTCAATTACTAACCCAATGCTTGATTCATTACTTTTTAAACAAATAAATAAAAAGAATTGCTTGCACTATCTCTTTTCTCAATTATGAAAAAGCAGTTAATTTCCATTTGTCTTGACAGGAGACTATCAGGATGGAGGAAACAATCTCAAAGTGCTATTAGGGGAAGCTCACAGACTTGAGATTTGCTGAGCCTATCAACAAGAGGCTATTCCAATTTCATTCACGAGGCTTATCACACACCTGTAAGTGTTCCATTCAGAATGTTGAGAGTTACATGTTAAATATACATAGCACTTTTTAGTTCGTTGACTTTCATGAAGCAGCTAGTAAGTTATATATCCTTAGACTCAAAAGGACCGGTTGAAGGAGATACTACAGTGCTTAACATTAAATATGATCATAGAGTGAACATTCTTGGTACATGATCTAGGAACCCAGAGTATTGAAGCACTGCAAGTCCTCACCTTCCTCCCAACAGCAGGTATCTCCAGGTCACAGAAAAGAAAATACAGTTCACGTGGGCTTATACTTGCAGTGTAGGCTGATGAGGCATTCTTGGAGCACTTGTTCTTACAAACCTTATTGAAGAAACCAAATAAGCATGGTGATAGATGGGCAGATGTGTCTCTCAGTGTTTGTGTTTCTCTTGCTGCTTTCTAACCCCTAGCACCTGGGTCATCAGGACTGTCTTTTCATGACCTGTAGGGATCATTCAGCGAACTAGGGGATGCTTGTCTTAACTGTGGGCACACAAACACAGCAAGTGGGCTGGATTTGACATATGGGCCATAGTTTGTCAACTCCTGTGCTAGAGAATCACTCAAGTGTCTTATTTTTTACCACAGGTAGGACACCCACCACTAAAATACACTCACTTACCCACTTACCCACCCATCTGTGTGTGTTTCAAATCTTGGCTATAAGTAATTCTACACTTTACATTAATTAAGAAAATATAATTTGCGTAAGTGTAGCTTCCTGAATAGGAAGCTTCTTTTAGTTAGATTCCTATTAGCTTTTCTCTTCTTATTAGCTTCTTTTAGCTTCTTTTGCAACTTGCTTCTTTCCATCTTTCAATATTAAGTTCTTGGCATTTATCCTTAAGGATAAAATGCAATCTAGTTCATTTTATTAAGACTATTGTCCAGTATCTTCCATTGTTTAAAAATACATGGTTTATCTACCCTGTTTGCTTTGGATGGACATTTGGGTTGCTACAGAAAAACATTCTTCCCCAAATCTCCTTATACATATGTGTAACACTTTATCCCAGTTGGAGGATGTAATGTAAGATTGAGTTCCCTTTCATTTCTTTCAAACACTATTGAAACTGTGACACTAGTGCCTTAAACAATTAATTTTAAGAATTGCCAGTTCAAGTAAAGCAAAAGTAACCTAGTTTTTCTTATTACTTCTTTCACTTTCACAATAAAAGCCTTAAGGAAACCATACATTTATTATTAATCAAGTAGTTAAATACCCCAAAGATGGCAAGCTGATTCCTTCAGGAAGAGTCTATCTAACCTGTGTAGTTCTTCACAGCCCCAAGCCTTAAGGAGTTCTAAAAATTTGGAGCAGAGGGAATATTTCACATTGAGAGGGTGGAGTCAGGGCCCCAGAGCAAAGGTTTTAGAACTTTATGTACCATATCTTGCATGGTTTATTTCCTATGTCTAAAGAAATCAAGACTTGCTGGACTAGATTTCCCCTCTCTTAGTCTATTTAGGCTTATTATTTTTTCAACAACTATTTTGTTCAGTTCCCTCTAACCAGAGGTTAGCACAGTGCCTGACAAAATGTAAATAAGCAATTTTTTTGGTCCTTTCCATCTTGGAAGTTAAGTTTTGGTGGTGAGGACAGGGATGGTGGGTAAGGAACAAGGGAAGAAATAATCTAAAAAGAATCAGGATAACTTTTGATCTAAAGGTAAAAAGAAGGCATAGCACTGCATCGCTAGCTATGGAGGGTGGGCTTCCTTTGGACACAATAGTTTCTGGAGGCTTCTTCAGGATTTGGCAGTTAATGGGGCCCTGAGGATTGAGAAGGAGTCAGGCAGGAAAATAAGACATAGACCTTGTTACAAAACAAGGAATAGTAAAAGAAATTCCCTATGCTCAAGAAACAGTCAGAAAGCCTGTGACCTGGGCAGAGTGAGCAAGAAAGAGACAGCATAGAGGAGATAAATAGACAGAGCCTATGAAACATGGAAGGTAACTCAAAAACAATTCTTGAGAAGTTGGAATATCATTCTAAGAGCGGTAGAAAATCACGGAAGAGAATTTAAGAACCTTCAAAAGATACAGTTGTGAAATATAGTAAACTGACCCAAACAATGAAGACTTCGCTTAAATCTAGCAGTTTGTCCTTTTCTTTTTCAACATTAGTTTTTCTAGTAAGTCTGTTGGATGAAATGGCACTTAAAACATCTTTTGGTTTTGCTGTGGACTCTGTTTGCATGAACGCTTGTGATTGACAGTTTTGAAATCTCTGCTCAGTTGCCTCATGAGGCTGTGTCATCATTTTAGTAACCACCATGGTGATTTAACCACCCCTACCAAAGTGAAAAAGACATTGCCATCCCCTGTGATTTCTTGTGCTCTCAACACTGACAGGGTTAGGCAGGGGGATACAATCCCCAACTTAGAAACATCATGCAGATCTTGGCCCCTCAGGGAAGCTGTGGTGTTAGTGGTTATCATGCCTCCTGACATTCACTCCTATGAGCATCCTTGATCACTGCAAATTATAATGGCCATACACTACTGGTAGATAAGGTCAAGGCCACACAAGAAACTAGTTTCTCCACTACCCCGGAGTTCCCAGTATAATACATTCATTCATCCATTCAACTATTATTTTGGGGTGCTGTTCTAGGTGCTGAAATTCGAGATGGACCAAACTAAAACCATTCCTCATGGAGTTTACATACTAGTTTGGTTGGAATTTCATTTCCACATGAATATACCTTCCTGGATTAAATAGCTACCTCCTGAAAAATCACTGGCTCCTTCTCTTTAGTTATTTTAAAAATAAAATCATTTTCCAGAGTCAAGGCTCTGAGCTAAAATTAGATCTTTATGTGGCCTCCAAACTGAGAAGGGGACCATGATGGTAAATTTTAGGTGATGAGTGGATGACAGAATATCTAGATAGCTGGAAAGGCATTATTTATAGGTGTGTCTTTGAGGGCGTTTCTGGAGGGGACAGCCCTGTGAGTCAGAGAACTGAATATGGAAGTTCCACCCTCAATGTGGGCAGACATTGTCCAATTGGTAGAAACAGGATGGACCAAAATGGAGGAAAAATACCCCCCTTTCTCTTCCTCCCTTCCCCACCCACATACCTGATTCCTATAGCTATGACACATTTATTCTCTTTCCTTGAACATAAAACTGCAGGTTCTCCAGCTTTTAACCCTAGCACCCCAACCCAGGTTCTCAGTCCTTCAGCCTCAGATTGAGTTACACTGTCAGCTTCCCTGGTTTCCTAGTTTGGACTAAGCCACACTGTTGGGTCTCCCTTATAGATGATCTACCATGGGATTCCTCAGCTTCCACAATCCCATGAACTGATTCCCCTAATTCCCCTCTCCATTGTTCATCTATGTATCTATAATCTGTATACTCTCAATATGTATAGATACATAGATATTGCATTAGTTCTGTCCCTCTGCAGAACCCTAACACAGGGACCAAGTTCTGAGGTTGTGTTATCTGAAGGCTGAGAATTCTGAGTCTAACATACATGAAAAGATAATAAGATCATCTAGTCATTTTCAACACAATTTTTTAATAGCTAAACTGAGACTCAGACAAAGGAAAGAAATTGATTTAATTTATACCAATATAGTAAATATTGACTTAATGAGTTGGATCTTTGGTGGTATTCTGTCACTCCTGAAAGGAAGACCTTTTTGTCCCCTCATTTTATGGACACATGCAGGGAACCCATAGAGAGGTTCAGTGTGCAAAAGTATATATTGCTAAAGGGACTGAATGAAAATTAGAACCCCAGCCCAATTCCTTTTCCACTAAACAAAAATATCATTCCTTAATAGGTCATATTTATAAATGTAATTCCTTCAACAGAACCTTAACTTATATGGAGGCTAATCCATAGGATTCACTCTTGAGAGTATCAATTTTCTTGAAATGTTTAATAGCAGTAAAAGTATGGTCATAGAAACTGATGCAAATAGAAAAAAAAGTATTAATTAAGGTAAGCAAAAGACTAAAAGGATAAGCAAATGACTAATATTGAGAAACCTTCCTACTAGCTGCTAATCTTGTTAATACACTTTAAATAATAATAAATGCTGTTTAGTAAGTGTTGACCTCCACCTTGGAAGACTAATAATAACAGCAATAGTAAAATGATATCTTCTATGTATTAGACACAGTGCTAGTACCTATACATGTATCTTTTCCTTTAAAGGGAGTTTTTTAAGCCTCTCTTCCTTACTTCTCAAGAGAATAGATATGAGTTTCTTCCCAGTAATAAAGATCAAATGCGTGCCAATTCCCATATATATATAAGTAGAAAACTAGGCATGTACCCAGAGGCAAGACCAATGCAAACTGAGATATCTAATTCATGTCCATAGAATTTATTTATTTATTTATTTATTTATTTATTTATCTATCTATCTATCTTTGCACTGGGGATTGAACTCAGGGGCACTTAATCACTGAGCTACACCACCAGCCCTTTTTTATATTTTATTTAGAGACAGGGTCCTATTGAGTTGCTTAGCACCTCGCTTTTGCTGAGGCTGGCTTTGAACTTGCAATCCTCCTGCCTCAGCTTCCCAAGCTGCTAGGATTACAGGCATCCACCACCACACCCAGTCATAGAATATATTCTTAACCCTGGTCAACCTAAGGGTAGATTCCCTTAGCACCAAAGCACAGTTTATAAAGCTGAGTACATAGGAACAGGCAGGAAGCAAGAGCAGGAGGCTAAAGATTATTGGCTCTATTTGCTATTTTAGGCTCTGCTTGAAAACATGTTTGGTTGTAGTCATTACTGATACTTATTATCAATTGGTAAAGGGGGAAGGTGGCATGTCTGTAGCATGTTACCTCCTTACAAATGGAATCCTAAACTTCTAAGACTTCTAAAACATAGATAGGTTATTAAAGAAGGCAATCTGTGCAATGGGTCTATTACTGCTCGGAGAATTTTAAACAGAGAGTATTGTGAATCTCCAAGAAAGGGATATATTATTTGAAACAGAATCCTCTCGTTTTATGGCACATCTTGAAAAGTGAGGGGTTCTATGAACCATGAAGAGTCTCCTGGATGTAATGAATTCAACAAGCCTTCAATCACTGAATGCTCATGACATCCCAGGCAATGTGCTGTGTGACAGATGATTGGTTAACCAATTATTGGGCTAATCAGCGAGCAAGGCAGAGACAGAAAAAGTTGAGAAATACTTCCTGGCATCTGATGGACCAGAGCTGAATTCTGCCATCCCATCCTCTGAAAGTATTAGTACTTTGAGAGAAATCAACTGTCCCTTCCTTCACTTCTTATCTGTGTAAAATGTAAGGACATTTTCTTTTCTCACAAGGGAGTACCACTGCAGGAGACTGAGTTCTAATGCAAGCAGAGGCTTTCTATATTGCACTGCAAAGATTAGCAGTTGTCTAAGGAGAGAAGCTTTTGATTTCTTTGGTTGCAGGTTTCAAAGAACTTGATTAGATATGGCAGCACTGCCACTGGCCAAGAGAAATGTATGAAATCTGCATACAAAGAGAAACATTCGCCATGCCCTGACCACTTCCAGTACCGATTCATGGACTTTGTAGTTTTAGGTATTTATGCTGTCACCCTTGCTGATCTAATTGGCATCTGCAGAAATGCACCATCAGCATTTCCTAGGAACTTGTTGGAAATGCAGAATCTGGGGCCCCGTGCCAAACATACTAAATCAGCATCTGTGTCTCAGGAAATCCCCATGCAATCTTGTGCCATTTATAGGAGCATCTGAGTGGACAGAGGAAGGTTTTGTCCTCACAGCTATATAACCTTTGGCAAAAGAGGGCAACAAGAACTTCGACCTGACTTTGCCCCACTTGTAAACCTTCATATTTCTCATTATGAAATGTTGTCCCCAGAGAGTGATATGCACCTAAATCCTTGAGCCTTTGCCTTCCTATATTCACAGTGAAATTCATGGGATATTGTGTACTGTGCTTAGAATAGCACTTGCTTAATAAATGGCAGCTACTGATAAAAAGAAAGGTGGCGATAAAGAATTCTAATAATGTGAGCTGTAGTGGTAGTAAAATAGCTATGTGTCTTGGAAATGTCTAAAAGGCACAGAAGTCATCAAGTGCAGTGTGCACACCTGTAATCTCAGTTACTTGGGAGACTGAGGCAGGAGGATCACAAATTCAAGGCCAACATGGGCAACTTAGCGAGACCCTGTCTCAAAATAAAAAATAAAAAGGGATGGGGGTGTAGCTCAGTGGTAGAGTGCTTGCTTAGGTAAAGCCCTGCTTTCAATCCCCAGTATCACTGGAAAGAAAAAACAAAAACAAAAACATAGATGTCATAGGAAGATAGGAAATAAATCTTAAACAAATGTTGAAATAAAAACTTGGGAATCAAGAAAAACTAAAAAGAAAAGGTAGCATGTTCCTCCCACTACCACTCTCATCAGAGACTCTTCCTACAAAATTTCTTGTCCCTCCATTTGTGTGACTCAAAAGGAAAGCTCTAAACAACTTTACACAGACAAGTGACTCCTAGGAAAACAGAGGAAGGCCAGCCAGCTTTCTGTGATTATAGGTAGTGGCCAATCGGAACTGAAATAATGGTGTTAAGGAGATGTAGCATAGGAGAATTTACAGTGCCTAATTTCACCTGGTGTAGGCATTGTCAAGGAAGTGCATACATATGGCACCAAGTTGTATTACTTGTAATTCTTGCAGTGGTGGCAGGAGCCCAGTGTAAACTGGACAAAGCCAAAGAGTTGTTGTTTTTTTTTTTTAATTAAAAGAATATTGACCAGTGAAATGGTTTTACTCTGACTTAAAATTTGCTCACCTTCAGCCTGTTCCCCTGCCCCCAATCTAGTTCACCTGAGACTTTCCAAGTTTCCCTGTTTTTAGCATTGAAAATCTCACATCTAAGAAAATTCCGCTAGTCTTGGGTCCACTGTAAGAGTTGGTCACTCAGCTCAGCCTTTTATACTGCACTATTCTAATTCAGTATATGAAAAACATTGTTCTTGATTCTTTTAAATTCTGGGTTTTTTTCTAAATTAGTTTAAATCTATTACAGATGAGAGAGAGAGAGAGAGAGAGAGAGAGAGAGAGAGAGAGAGAGATTTCTCTCTTCCCCTCTTTAAGATTATTTCATTTAATTAAAGAAAAAAATATGGCTACAAAGCTCCAGAGACAAAAATCAATGACTAATGAAAGGGAACATAGAATTATGAGATAAATATATTCATGTTATTATTTTTTGAGTTTCCTGTTAGCTATATCCCTCACAGCTTTCAGACAAACACCAGAACCAACCTGAAAACCTTCTAGCATGTGCAGAACAAAAATATCAGGCTAGAACAAATAAGCAATTCTGGTCTGGGAGTGCAGTCTGGGATTGCCCTTTCAAAGGGCAGCAGTCTAACAGCTTGTTAGTTAGCCTTTTTAAAGGCCAGCAACCAGGAAAATAGACCACTGGGTGTGGGTCACTCCACAGAAAACAAGCCACGTTGGTATGACCATTTGCAATGCAATAAGAAGCTCCTGTCCAGGAATAAAACCAGTCACTCTTGGTCAAGGACACCAGAATAGAATTTCAAAATATTGTTGTAACTCTAGAAATGCTTGACCTGGGGGACACCTCTTCAGGATTAGATTCTATGCAAATAAGTCAAGTGGCTCAGAAAAAAATATTTACATACAAAAATGTTCACTTTGAGGCTGTTTAGCAATCTTAAAAGAAACTAAATTCTGAGCTAAGACAGGATCATCACACAAACAATACCATGCCTATATAGGAGTCACCACAAAATCAAAGTGATAGTTTTTGAGCAAAATAATACATTCTGTGCCTTAAATAGCCTATCTCACTTAACCCTCATAATAACTACTTGAAGTAGGCACTTTTTTTCCATTATCATTTTATTCATTAGAAAATATAGGCTTTAAAAGATTAAGGTGGATAGCCCAAAGCCACATATATCATAAGTTGAAGAAGAATACATACCAATGTCTTTTGGTTTCCAGAGTCAAAATTTATTTTGCTGTGCAATATTTTTTTAAAATGTGTAAAGTATGAATCTTTTTTATTCTATCGAATAAGATTAGCATCTATTGCAATCCACACTCTGCCCATATTTTAGTAGGATGTATTGGGACCCTGGAGACAATTATTGGTTTCATTAAACAGAGTCTTTGAACATCAGCAATAACTAAAAGTTATATATCCTAATATTAAATATTTTAGTCAAATTAATTTAAAAATAACTAAATAATGATTAATGCCTAAACCTATTTTTTCTAGTTTTTAATTCCTCTGGTCTTACATAGAATGTAACCTCTGGATTTTATTATACTTTCCATTTAGCCTCTGTTTAGAGGATATATCATCTTTAAATAAAGAGGCAAATGTTATTTGAGCAAAGGCTAGAGACACATTCTGTGCCCTTAATACAAATAATTTTAAGCAATTTGACAGATAGAGTGCCATTACATCATTCCAGATACTAATGGGCGTAATAATTCTTCAACTTCCTCATGAAAGAGAGCTCTAAAATGAGACAACTGAGTGAAAAGAAAATGTCAAGTTATTTATGGCTTCCATTGCTATTTTATGACTCATAGATAGAAGGTGGTCTCTTTTTGGAGCCTTGTGTCTATCTGGACCTTGTTTGCAAGGGACATTTGCTCATTTTTGCCAAGCAGCATCTTCTCCTACTTCTTCAGGTAACTCTCCCCAAATTGGGAGACCACCCTTCCCTGATCTTAGTGCACATGGCTCAAGGAGGTTGGCTCATCTCCAGCCCCAGAGATAGTCTTATGATAAAAGCTAGAGTCATTAGAACCTCATCTCTTTTTGGCAAAGATAATTCAAAATAGATACTGATAGCCAGCAAGATTCAATTCTTAGTCTGTGTTAGTCAGCTTTCTATCACTGTGACAAAGTACCTGAGACAAAAAATTTTAATGGAGGAAAGATTCTGGCTCATGCTTTCAGAAGTTGTAGGTGCATGATCACTTGGCCCAGTGGTCTTTGGACCTGGGTCAGGCAGAAATACCAGGACACAGGGAGTCTATGGCAAAGGAAAGTTGCTCATCACATAGTAGCCAGGAAGCAAAGAGATAGAGAAAAGAACCAGGGCATGCATACCTCAGAGGCCCACCTACAATTAGAATTCACCTCCTGAAGTTTCCACCATCTTTCAGTAGCCCCACAAGCTGGAGACAAAGCCTTCAATACAAGAGCTTTGGAGGGACATTTAAGATCCAAACCATAATAGGGACATTGCTAGAGCACTTAAGAGAGAAAAAATAGTCCTTCAAAGACCTCGTTAAGCTCAGAGGAAGGTAAGCCTTGGAGCTGCTACAACATCTCACCTCAAGGAGGTGACATGAGTCAACCAGGAGAAATCCTGATCCCATTAAAAGGAATATCTTAGCAATTTAACAATCCAATTCGGTAACTGTGAGAATTAATAATCAATAATCTTATCCTCTGGGGGAGGAATCTATCCTTTACTCAGTGTAAATCTTTGTTATCAATAGGTTGATTTCACCTAATCCAAAAATCTCAAATGCAAAGTGATCCAAAATTGGAAACTTTTTGAATGCTAACATGATGCAAGTGTAAAATTCTATATGATGAAACTTTGCTTTATGCACTAAATTATTCAAAATATAAAATTACTTTCAGACTATATGTCTAAGATATATATGAAACACATGTGAGTGTCATATTTAGACTTAGGTCCCCTTCCTGAGATATGTAATTACACATATACAAATATTTATAACTCTGAAAAAATCTGAAATCCAAAACAAGTCTACCCCCAAGCATTTTGGATAAGGGAAACTAAACCTGTCTTTAAACTAAACAGAGATTTTCTTCTTCATCATTGCCTGTCATGTAAAATCCCTAGTGAGTTAACAAAGCAAGCATCAAAATCCATTTTTATCTTTCTCCCTAACATCCACACTAGATTGCATTTGTAGATTTGAAAACTCATTTTGTATAGTTGTTGAGTGTTTATAGTGAAGCGCAAACTTAACTCAAAAGTGTTTAAAAAAAAAAAGGCATATCTGAGGAGGTAAGAGGACGTTAAAGGTCACCTAGCCCTTTGGGAAATTTTCCTAAGTCTCACAGTTAGCTGATGCAAAGCAAATCTGGTCTTTACATCTTTAAGCCAGTGTTCTTTCCACCGCAGTACAAAATATTTTATTCTGTCACAGAAGCAAGCCACCAAAACACACACTGTAAATGTGTTTTAACTTTCAGTAAGACACACATGTAAGTATTTGGAGGATTCCTTGAATTAGAACATACTGCCTCCTTCCCTCCTTGGAACTACGAGTCACATTTTGGATCTCACCTCAAATTTGGCTCTCACCTCCTTTCTCTGACTCCTGCCACATGCAACACATTCATCTGTTGTATTACTTATGTTCTTGTATAACAGCTGTTTATGGATGAATATGTCTCCCTATTAGAACGCAAGAAATTTATATGCTTTACAGATTTCTCACCCCAGTTAGTAACACAAGCCTGTGTGTGGCACTCAGTAAGAACTATATATTTTAGTATAAATATAATTATATAATGATGATTACTATATTCTAGGAATTATTATAAATAATAGTCATTGTATTCAATTTTTAATTTAACTCTATATTTTAATTTTTGTTTTATTTTTTAATTAATTAATTTATTTATTTATCAATGTTGTCACATTAGAGGCAAAAAAAATGAGGCTATAGAGCTAGTAGAAGGTAGAGCTAGTACTTAAACCTGAAAGATCTGGTTCATTGCCCATGTTTTGTCACAATAATAAAATATTTCAATGCATATTGTATCATGTGCAATCCAGTTTGAAATAATGAAGTTTACCATGTACAGGGCAGATGATGAATTCAATGCAAATAGAAACTGACCTGTGAAGGAATTTTTTAAAGTCCTCTGAGAAATTTAATGTTTAATTAACATGTATTGATATACCCCAGATAGCTAACCCTTGCTTGTTAGAAGAATGGGTTAGAATGGGTTCATGAGTAAATAAATGAAACTCACAAATGCTGTATAAGTTGAAAAGGAATGGTTAAAAGTCATTTGAAATCATGCCTGAAAGATGTGTTATGTTCTCATGATTTTAAAATTCTTTGTGTTTGTAGTTGATGTGCATTGTTTGTATAAGAAAATGGGATCAGAAAGTCTTAGAAGAAGGTTATAGAAATATAAGTACTCAGGATAATTCTTTGCATTATGCGGGTTAGTGAGTTCCTTATTTATTTGCACTTTAAATCTCATCTTTTCCTTTAAAACATCTCATTGGTCTAGCATAAATCCATGCTGAAATGTTACATTTTAAATGTCAACATAATATTAAATGTTTGTGTCATTTTTTTCTAGATATCATTCAATGAGTTTTTTCTAGATATAATTTTCTGATTAAAATGAAGCTGATTAAAAATAAATTAAAAGTAAACATGCATGGAGTGTTTCCTATTCTGATTCTGGTTTAGAAGTAGAAACAGGAACTTCTTATACCCTTCAACCCAAGCCTGTCCATACTAGTAGAACTTTGATAATTTATACGTAGCAATTGGGAGTTCTTGGTTAATCAAATTGCAGACATAAAGACCACCAATGGTTATTTGAATCCGATAACATTTAGTATTACTCAGATGTGACTTTGTAGTTATAACCAAATATGTGACATCCATGTATTTGTAACATTCTGCGTAGAGATGTTTTTCAGAGATTTCAGAGGTTGATATAAAATTGCTATTTATGTTTGGAGTTACAGCAAAAACAAAGTCTAATATTCACATAAAGTCTTATGCTTGCACACACACATATGAACACACTCCATCTATCCTAAAAATGTTACAATCTTTTTATCCCAGGTTTCTCTCAATCTTACAAAAGACTACATGCTGGGAACAATATCTTACATGTCAAAAAATAATTGCTCTGTGACTGGTCATTGGAGTTAGAAACCTGCCTATTTTACAACCAATTGCATTTACCTTTAAAGTACGGTTGTACACGTTGAACACTTGGAGAGGGAAATTCAACAGATGAAACTTGTTTTGGGAAGTGTGCAACCATATAGAATTATATAGCAAATGAGCTTGAATCCATACACCTCTGATCTTTTTCCCCAGAGGCTATTTTATTTCCCAAAGAATATCTTTCCATTCATTCACTGATAGAAATATAGCATATTATTTTCATGGTGGTTGTTACTGTTGATGTTTCATCCCAAGTGATGCACCTTAATGTTACAATTTTTAAAAACACTGGAAGTTATTGGCAGGATATCACAGATATTTAGAATCATAAAGAGGTCTTATTGGTTATGAAGTTTAGCCCATGTGTGCTTTTATTTGTTTTGCAAAATCTATGTAATAACACTTTAAAAACAAGGGTAAGCATGTTCTTCAGAGGTGAAAGTTCTGTCTCAAGCATTCACACCCCTCACTCTTCTTCTCTAAGGTTGCAGAGTTTAATAATATTCAACACTGAGATGTACTGGATGAATGTCCTCTCCCCAGAGCAATTAGCATGAAAAGTATTCTCCTTGCCAATGACCACTGATGACACCATGGCCATAAGTTGCAGTGCTTCCTGTGACCTAATTACTGCCAAAAAGATGTCAATATTCTCTCTGCTAAGATTAATATTGAAGTTTGGGGCAGACATTTGTAATGGTACATATAGGCTTTCTCAATCACTTCAAGCAGCCGATAAGAGGGTCATAAGTCATAAGAGGGACCCAGGCAACTCCGTGGCCTGGAAGAGAAGGAGCAAGTTTGTGCACTAGTGACACAAACCACTCACACAGCAGCTGTGCTTGCAAGCATTCAACTACTAGCTTTCCAGAAGGCACTGGAAAATCAGAGGGAGAGAACATTTTGTGGTGTTTGCCAATTTCTATGTTGTAAAGACTCCCAACACGGCCCGTTTGAAGCTGCCAAGAGGACATTAATGGGTTCCCAGAACAATCAGATCTTGTGAGCCAGTGTGAGCTGACTCCAGCACACCACTGAATATATAACAAATGCTTCTATAAATAAATGAAAAATGATCCAAACAGTAAGTGCTTCAAAGAAAAGAATGTAAATTCAAAGACGTATACAGCGATATTTTTTCCTTGACAAGGAACGTCAACACAGGAATAGAGGAACAGCAGATGCTCACACACTCACCCCAATGCACACCCAACACCCCATGTGCATTCACCATTTCATTATATGCTAATAGCATTCTACTGCAAACACCTGAGACTTTCCATCTAAGGGCTTTTGCTCAGACCACACATGGGGCAGACGAAAAGTGCCAGGGAATGGATGCCCTTGGGAGCAGTCCTCAGACAATGACAGATGGGAGCAGGAAGAAAAACATTTGAGATTTATTGTTCCCAGGTGGGACAGCTTTGAAATGTGTCCACACCGTCCCTGGGAAGGCAGGCTGGAGCCTCGAGGTCCAGAAGAGGTCCAGCTGCTCACTAGCGCCCCCTGCACACACGGCTGCATCCATTCGTGGTCTGCCTGCCACCCTTTGGTTTTTTTCCTGGAATCACCTCCCAAATACACCACATGCACTCTCAAATCCTTGTTTCTATGGACAATAAGCCAATGACAATCATCTTTTCTGGAGAAGCAGAGAGAAATATGAGGTAAGGGTAAGAATCGGGTAATAGGATAAAATGGGAGTGTGTTCCAAGCAGATGGGAAAGCAAGGAAGGCACATATACACTACTGAAGCAAGTCCTGTGCACTCCTAGGAGTCACCAACTTATGCACAATCACCAAAGAAAAATCATAGCACTTATGGAGTTCAGGAAAAAATGCTCAAAAACTTCATGAGGAACATGCAAAATTGGTAGGAATCTAGTAAAAATAATAGTACAGTTTTATACATGTTAAATGATTACAAATGCATAAGCCATTTGTGGAATTGACTGTACGAAAGATGATAGCTCACTTAGCATCTTTTTTAGTGATGAGAATCCTTAAAATCTACTTTTTTTTGCAATTTTCAAGAATATAAAACATCATTAACTATAGGCAACCCACATTGTAAAATAGCTCTCTTAAACTTATTCTTCCTTATACTGAAATTTTATATTCTCTGACCAGCATTTCCCCACTCACCCGCAGTCCCTAGCTGCCACAATGTACACATATTTAAAAACAGCATATTGTATAAGACAAATATTTAACTATTTTTGCTTCTGAATTAAAACGTAAATAAGGAGCCACTTCTTCCAAATTAGATGATTTCATTTAAGGTCCTCTTGTATAGACAGTATATTTTCATTGATTGTGAAAAAGGTTGCTCCTTATATTCATTTTCTCTCTCTCTCTCTCTCTCTCTCTCTCTTCAATCCTTATGCTTAACAATCTTTCTCTTTAGGCCACGTTCTTATTGACCTCACAGCACTTAATGTCATAGACCTTTCTTTTCTTTCTATGACATTGTATAGAATGGTCTGCAACGTGGATTCTTTTATGCCAGTTGCTCTGGAGATGTCATGTGTCCGCTCATCTTTTTCCAATATTAAAAGCTTTCCTTTAAATGTGTATGCATTGCTGGTGATTTTGACCCAGGACACTGAAACATGGTTTGGGTATTAAATGGGTTGAGATTTTTTTTGTTTTGTTTTTTATAAAGAAAAGTTCAAAAATACAAAAAAAAAAAAAGAACAAAATAAACACTGCAAATAACATATGAAGTAAACCAAGGTAGCTGGTAGATGACTAAGTATTAGTGTTTGTGTATGTGTGTGTGTGTGTATGTGTTGTGAATCTGAGCATATTTTGTATCCCTGTGTGGCTCAGGATGATGTAGTTTTTTTGAATTCACCTAAAGTTTCTTTCCTATGAGTGAAATCATACTTAAGAAGACACAAAATTCATGTCATATTCAAACTATTCCCTGATACATAAATGATTATTAGAACAAATTCACATTTTTCAAAGGAGGCATTATTATAACAAAACTAGTTTGGTGTGTGTGTGTATGTGCACGCGCATGTGTGCGTGCGTGTGGGCATGCATAATATAAAATGAAGTACTAATTATAGATTAAAGTGTTAATTATTGATCTGGATCAACAAAAAATATGCTCCCTGATTTTCTCTACTAAAATATTCTGACCTCTTTTAATATATTTATGTTGGGAAAATATTTCTTATTTTAAATGTGTACAGAACAGGAATATGCCTTTCATCTCCAATACTTTGCAATTATAAAGACAGATTAGAGATACATACTAGAGGAAATCAGAATATTAATGTGACTGGTACAGTTGAATACTGTTCAATTTGTGCCAACATGGAGACAATGTTTGAATAGTGTCTTAGGGCAAGTTCCCAGGGAGCAGAACATGAGATAGATATTCATGTTCCCTTCTCATTAATAAATCAGTGATTTATTAAGGAGGTGCTCTCAAGGAGAGATGTAAGTAAGGCAAGGACACAGGATAGGGAAGGGGCAGAAGCTAAGCAAAGATGCAGTTTCAGATGATGCCAAAGCCTGACTTCCATCTAATCTCCCTGGGGGCTCTGGAAGGTGAACACACTTCATAGTCTGTTCCACCTTCATTCAACAGACCTGGGTCTTCGAATCACTTCCATGATCACCTGTTGATCAACTGTTAGCTTTGGGGACAGGGAGGAAACATGAGTCCAACACATCTCCAGAAAGGCTGCCAATCAAACAAGAATCATTCTCTGAGAAAGTTGTGGTCGTGATACCTACGGCAGCACCCCAACACCTGGTGTAAGGACACATTATATAGATGAAAAGGATCCATAATCTCTGAGCCATGCACCAACAGTATCTGCTACAGAAGGCAAGCACTATTTTTGAGAGCGATGTGTCAGAATTCAATATATTATCTTTATTCAGATGCCCCAACTGCTTCATATGATAGAAAATATCAGTATCACCATTTTACAAATAAAGTTCAGGTTCTTAGTTCTTAAGCAATTTATTCACTGTTTCAAATTGGTTAGTGTGAGAGTCTGTTACACCATCCCTTTAATCCATAGCTCCTTGCCTCTCTCCAGTAATGTTATATTACATGTTTGTTTTGTGTTTTCATTTTTATTTGCTAGACTAGTTCGGTTCTAACCATAGATGGCTTTCTTTAAATGAAAGCTTACATAAAAACCCCACTATATAAAACATGAAACAGAAATCGCCTCTCTTGGATCTCCATCTCATCCTGCCTACAGCGGCACAACTGAGGTACCATCCATCACAGAACCACACTGTGTTATATCCCGTTGAGAGCCAATTCTCCATGGGTTTCTCTGTTTCTCCCATTTTTTTAAGCAAGGCACTGACAGTTTTATTCTGGGCCATCTTTTCAAAGACACTTGTGTAGCAAATCGTCTAGGGTGATAAAGATAGCAGCTTCCTCCAAGGCAGAGGGCAGATTTGCTTCCTGAGCAGAAGGCCTCAGGGACAAAATTTGGATGGGTTTCCTAGCACACCACACCACCCCCTCATAAGACTGGGTCTTTCCCTAAACTCAGGCTTCTCAGCTGAGACACAGACCTGCTAGGTGTGCAGCTGCCACCTCAGTCTACCTCTGCATTGTCCCAAGACATATGAAACAATAGAAACCAATGTGAACATGAATCTCGTACTGTGCATAATAAAGTCTTTTGTCTCTGACCCAGCAGTCTGTTTCTTCTGCCAGCACCCATGAAACTAATTTGTTTGCTTACATGAAAGGTAGAATCTCAGACCCTGCGCAGTTCCTGGCATACCCATCTTCTGTTCATATGGGTCATACTGAAATAGAACTCGTTAGTTGGCATTACCGAGTGGTGCACTTTATGGAGACTGCTACCTAATTCAGTTAGGAAGTGGTGTTCATTTTCCCCAAGGATATTCCAAACCAAGTTGGCAGCTGAGACAGACTCAAAGAAGGACCCAGGCCTTTGACAGTCAGAATCACATTCAGGCATGCCAACAGCTCACTGATGTGCCATGGATGTTTCCAAATGAAACAGTTTGGAACAAAGCTAGCAGACAGAATGGCCCTCTCAAAAGCTGTGAAGGGCATTTGGCCATTTAGGCTACTTATTGGAAGCAGTGCGAGTTTGGGTTTAACTTGATTGCCTGGTGTTTCTTCTCTGTGTGAGTTCCCTTTATAAAATCTCTGCACAGTGTGATTTTGAGAATTAGAAAAAAGATGGATACTATAGGATCTGTTACAAATATCAAGACAGGAGAGTCTTCAGTAGAAACTACAATGCTCACTAAAGCCAGGAAAAGTTTCTGTGCATGAATATTAATGAAATAATAGGTGAAACATAGACTATATTAATATTCAATATTGTATTAATATACCATATTATATTCAATATTGAAAACATTACATCAATTGTATTCAATAGCTTATATAGACACCTATAACTGCACAGAAGATATATAGTTATTGAAAATTTTCTGAAGTTGGGCTTATGATTTTCTCCTTTTTAAGTGTGTAGAATCATTAGCACATGAAAGGCATATTTATTATAGTTAGTATCAGTGATAATTGATATTTATGGATCAACTATGACATGACTGGCTCTTGCTTAAGCTTTGTTAAGTACATCTGCTACTTAATTGTAACCACAACTAATGAGAAATTTATTATTTCAAACAGTTTGCAAATAAAGAAACTGCATCTAAGAGGTAGCAATTATATAATCTGGCCAAGGTCACATAGCTAATAAGTGGAATACTTGCAGTGTAGATTATTATCTTCAATTTTAGAAACTTAAGATTTTAAGCACCTTCTCACAGGCTCAATAAATAGTACCTGAAATAACTGGTGATATTAATGTTAGAATGTATGGGAGCATCTATGGGACAAAAATCTGTGCAGGTTACTCTTGATTTCAGATGCCCCATCTTTAACAGAGGAGTAGATTTACTCCTTCATTTACATAAAAGATTTGGACTCCTTGCTGGCTTGACTCTTCTGCAATTCTGTGGCATTTTCTTTTCCTCTCTATTGATTAGAGTTTGAAGGTCCTCAATTGGTCAAAAATTTAGTGCTTATTCACTACTTCCTTCGAATGGTCTTCATCAAGTTTGCCCATGGGCAGGCCTTGGTCCCCCTATCATTCATCCACTCTAACCCCAAATGATGAAAATATAGTGCCCTTTTATAATATTTCCAAAGGAGCCTTTCTTATGCTTTGAAAGGGGAACTTCTTTTGGAACTGCTTTGGTGGATGATGGAGAGTATTTCTGAGCAGATGGTACATTGTCTTCAAGGAAAGGGTTGGCTTTGTTTATTCAGAGCCCACTCTGACCCTGACCACAAGGGGTTCCCTGCTAAGTATACTATGGATGTTATTTCTAACACATGGAGAGTCAGCATGGTGACCCAGAAACATGAGGGAACCCCAGGGGAGTGTCTGTGAACAACTTTCTCTTTTGTGATTTTCATTTTTCATTATGTCTGACATTTTTGAAGCTGAGCTTTTTAAGAAATATCAGTTTTAGAAGAACAGACTGGGGATATATTTCAAGGAAATGTAGAGCAACCACAAAAGAAAACAAGCATAGCAGAAAACGTGCCCATTTGAGATGGGAAACGGTGTCTGTGCCGTGCCTTTTATTCTCTGTTAGCCAAATGAGGTGTCAGGATATTGTTCTTAGAACTTTTGGAAATAAACAAATAATCAAATCGAATTCTCCTTTTGTTTGTTTTCAAACATCTGTGATGTTAGCTGTCGGCCTCGTGTTTGATATTTTCAACTTCAGAATACATCTGTGCACAGTAAAGAAATTTCAAAGTACCTCTCACTGTAGGTATTAAGATGGAATCTGTGTTCTCTCTGTTGTGAAAGCTGAAATGTATTCGTTTGGCAATTCAGTTGTATTGCTTCCATTCTTCCCAGAATCTCAATGTTCAAAAACTTCATGCATAAGAATATGGTTATTTACCCTTAAAAAAATATCGATTCCTATCATAATAACTTGTTTTGATTGGGATATGTTAATGAACAATAAAAGGTCACAACTACCTGTCCATCCAGGGCATGGAAAATGTGGAGTTGATGATGTTCATTCTTATATAAGTTCACTTAATTACCATTTTTTGAGCACTATTACCAGGTCCCTGGCATTGTAATAGTGACACACACACACCAAAAAAAAAAAATCAATGAGCACCTGGACAATCAGAGTTCAGAAGACTCCACCAAATACCAAAGACGGATTCCCCAGCCACTAAAAAAAAAGGGGGGGAGCAATAACAAGTTAGTAAGACTGGGCTCACATGCCCTATCTTTTAGAAGTGAATGAGGCAGAGAGAGGGATTGAAAGTCCAGGAGCTTACATTTAATAAGTATAGTCAAAGTACAAAGCAGTACAGAAGCAATCGGGTAGACTTATCAAAGTCAGTGACTCAGAATGTCCCAGGTCAGATGCCAAAGTGAGATGCAACCAGTGAGGGACCTCTACCAGAGGGGGTCCAAGGAAGTCCCAGAGAGGTGGCATCTCAACTCAGGATGCAACAGAAGAGAATTTCGGCATACTTCACATTTATTTAGGAAAGCAAGAAATATACATCCAAGGGAGAATGGCAGTTAGTCTGGAGGGGGAAGTATTTGGGGGATCTCAAGTTTCTCTTTTCAAAGGAAATGATATAAATGGTGAGCAGAGGAAGGTATGTGGGTGTGATATCAGATATTCTGGTGATCACAGGGCTGTTATGATGGTCTAGCAATTCTCAGGCCATTATTTGATGAATAGATAATACTGGGAAAGTACCATAAATTTGGGTTTTGTATTTCCCTTTGCTCAATCTATTCTAAAACACATATGTATTAAGAGCACCAATTAACAGTGCACAGGACAATTGTCATAAGTGGGGACATCGCCAGTAAGTTTAAGGTTGTGCGTAAAGATTTGTAGATTTCCCCCAAACCTGAGAGTGACAGGCTTGGGAAAGAGAACTGACTTGGGGAGGAAAGGTATGGGGTTTCAGGTTAAAATTACAGTTTCCTTGTCTTTCCTTTCCTTTCTGCCAGTAGCAGCTGGAAAGAAGAGTAAAGCTAGGTAAAGCCATAATCTATGCATTTAAGTCACAGTTTCCCAACTGATGCACAGGAAATGGGTTACAGATGTGCCATGAGACTCTAATCACCTGTACTGGTTTCACAGAAACAGAGAAGGCCAGAGGTCTTCTTTCCTCTGAAAGTAGGTTTTACTAGAACTCTTTGCTGAGTGGAACCAGAGGTTTTCTCCTCCGACCCTCTAAGTTGGCAGACCCGGTGAGCATCACCTGGCACTGACCAACACAGCACACCACACGTGGCCAAGAAGTTCCTGCACCACCTGCTCAGCTCTGTCAATAATCAGATACAAATGAGCTATTTGCGGGCATCTGTAAACTTTGTATGAGGAAGTACTGAAGGAGATCTGATTCAAGGTACCCAAAGAACAGGATGGGTAACCAAAGGTGTAGTCTTTTGATGATGAAGAATAGAAAGGTCAGGTAGAGGTTTTTGTAAGGAGCAACTCCAAGAAACAAACAAAAATCCATCTTCTCATAGTTCTGCTAGGTCTGTCCATTTGCAACCTGTGTGTTTTAACTAAATATATTTCAGCACACAAGCTAGCGCTCTACCACTGAGCCACAACCCCAGCCCCCAGATGATCTTTAATAACAGACACATAGTCTATGAATTATAGCCAACCTCATTATTGTTTTGAAATATTTACCATGGAAAACTTTGTTTAGTCTAACCCCATTCCTGTTATGATAACTTTTCAGCATTACCTTTGTTAGGTAGTTAGTTGGCCATGAATGGGTGAGCAGGAGAAAGACAATGACGGGTAATTGAAAACCACAGGAAGCCTTATCTGACAGATAAGCACCTGGAAGATGGAGTCTGGCATTTTAAGACCTTGCCAAGCCATAATTATATCCCCTTAAGAAAAGCTATTGTTGGCAATTATCAAGAATACCAGTAACAATAAATGTTGGTGAGGATGTGGTAAAAAGGTACACTCATACATTGCTGGTAGGACTGCAAATTAGTGCAACCACAATGGAAAGCAGTATGGAGAGTCTTCAGAAAACTGAGAATGGAACCACCATTTGAACCAGTTATCCCACTCCTTGGCATATACCTAACCGACTTAAAATGAGCATCAACAGTGATACAGCCATATCAATGTTTATAGCAGCTCAATTCACAATATCTAAGCTATGGAACCAACTTATGTGCCCTTCAACAGATGAATGGATAAAGAAAATGTGGTATATATACACAGTGGAATATTACTCTGCCATAGAGAAGAATGAAATTATAGCATTTGCCAGTAAATGGATGGAACTGGAGGCTATCATGCTAAGTGAAAAAAGCCAATCCTAAAAAAAAAAATCAAAGGCTGAACATTCTCACTGACATGCAGATGCTAACACAGAATAAGGCAGGGTACAGGAAGGGAAGAATAGAATTTCATTTGATTGGACAAAGGGGAATGAAGGGAAGGGAGGGGAGATAAAAATAGGAAAGACAATAGAATGAATCAGATATAACTCTCCTTTCTTATCCTTATATATGAATACATGACCAGTGTAACTCCATATCATGTACAACCACAAGAATGGGAAGTTATACACTATGTATGTATAATATGTCAAAATACATTCTACTGTCACGTATAACTAAAAAGAACAAATAATTAAAAATTGAAATTAAAAGAAAGAGAGAGAAACTATTGTTTCAAGATCATGCCACATTCTGACAAGTGGCCTGAACTCTTCCTTATCAACAAAACTATGTCACAACTCCCAATCATCCTGGCAATCAAAACATCAAGACCCTCACAAAGAAAGCTTGCTGAGAGTCAGTCAAAGGGTGACAAACTGATTAAGGAGGCAGGAAATTGATGCAAAAACCGGGCACACAATTTCTTTAACTCCTACTCTGTAAGCACCACACCATACCACTCTCTCTTGGAGGCAGTCCATTTAGTCCCTATCCTGTCAATCAAAAGTCATAAGGTGGTCCTGGGAAGGATTCTCTGGAAACTGCTCTGGGAACCTCAATAAAACTGGAAGACAGGAGGGGCATTTCATCGTTCTCTTCTCTAAGTGGACTCACTTTCTCCCTTGAAAGTGTCTCCTTTTCCCCTTTCCTATCCCTTCTAATAAATTCATGTCTGCTTCTCTGAGCAACATGTCTGAAATCTTTTTGGTTTGATCTCGAGAATCAGAGTGAAGTGGGTGGTCTCCATGGTAGGCTCAGCTTTGCAACAGTCCTCTGCCTATAGTATCTTTAGCTCTGAAAGATAAGGAAAAGGAGTTTGATTCCTTCACTATAATGTCAACTGCTATAAATTGTTGAACGTTTGTAAAAAAAAAATTTAATTCACATTTTAATGTATTATCACTTATGTAAACAGCTTCTCTGATAAAGTCAACTTCAAAGAGTTTCAGGAGGTCAGGAAGCCATTTGAAGGACAAGTGTGATATTGAAAAAATAAACAGGAACTTAATTTCTAGAAAGATCAATAGAAGCATGTGTTTCCCTCTAGTCCTTCCAAGCATAACTGCTATGGACTGAACATTTGGGTCCCTATATGTTAAAAACTTGGGATAGAATGAGGAGGTAGGGCCTTTAGAATGAGATGAGGTCAGAAGGTTGAACCCTCATGATGGCATTAGTGTCCTTATGAAAAGATACAGGAGAAAGCTTGGTTTTTGCTCTGCTGTCTGCCATGTGATAATGTAACAAGAAGACAGACCCCTGCGAACAAGGACACAGACTATCATCAGACACCTGATACATGGATGCCTTGATCTCAGATTTTCTAGCCTCTAGAATTAAAAGATCTAACCTCCTTGCATTTTGTTCAAGTACCTGTGGGAAAATCATGTGCAATAGGGACTTAGAAATCTGAGGCAATCCTATGATCAGTCAAAAGTTGAGAGGTGGTACCTGGGTAGGACTTTCTAGGAACTTCTCTAAGACCCAGATAAAAACTAGAGAACAAAGGGGAATGTTGTTATTCTCCTCTTTGAGACAACCTACCCTCTCCAAATTAGGGTGTTAATTTCTTTCTCTTCAAATAAACTTTGCTATACTTTTACTACGGTTTGTGTCTTGCTCAAAAATCTCCTTTTGCAAAAACATAAGAGTTGAGAGACTGGATATGATCCCCCCACCCCCACCATATACACACACTCTCACCCATCACGTGGGTAACACCTCCACTTGTCAAGAAGATGATAAGAGCATACTACCAAACCTTGGCATTTATCCTAAAGAATTAAAATCAGCATACTAGAGAAATGCATGCATACCATATTTATAACTGTACAATTCACAATAGTCAAATTGTGGAACTAGCCTAGATGCCCATCAATGGATGAATAAAGAAAAGGTGGCATATATACACAATGTAGTCTTATTTACCCATAAACAAGAATGAAACCATGTCATTTGCAGGAGAATGGATGACACCTAAGAGCACTGTGTTAAATGAGATAAACCAAACTTAAAGTCAGGGGTTGCATTATTCTCTCATATGTAGAAGTTAAAGACAAAAAAAAAAAAAAACGGGGAAAAGTTGGGGAGTTGTCTCATGAAAATAGAAGGGAGATACTAGAGGAGGAAAAGGACTAGGGGTTAGAGGAGGACTGAGAAAGGGAGGTACTGGGAGATGATATTAATCAAATATATTGTTACAATGTGTGCATGTATGAATATGTAACAACAAATCCCATTATTGTATGTAATTATAATGCACCAATAAAAATAGAGAAAAATAAATAAATAGCATTCTTTAAACAACTTTTCATTTCCATAAGGACTTGACAACTGAAATGAAATGGGACACTTCTTTGAATTTTTAATAGTGAAACTCCTAAAAGAGAAATTTTCAAGTCTAGGTGCTTTCACCAACATTTAAGGAACAAATAACACACACAATCTCATCCCAAAAATAGAGGAGGAGGCTGGGATGTCACTCAGTGGTAGAGCATGTGCTCAGTATGTGTGAGGCCCAGTACACAAAAAATAAAATAAAAGAAGAGAAAGTGCTCCCAAATTCATTTTATAAATCATATTAGCCTGATACCAGAACTAGAAAAGACAATACAAAAAAATAAATAAAAGCCTATAGACTAGTATGCTTTATGACTGCAAACACAAAAATCTTTAACAAAAAGCAATTTAGCAATATATATGATATACGTGTGTGTGTGTGTGTGTGTGTGCGTGCACACACACACCCACACACACAGTGATTAAATGAGGTTAATTTCAAGGATGCAAGGCTGGTTCAAAATTCATCAATGTAATCCACCATGTTAACAGACCAAAGAAAGTCACATGATTGTATCACACTGATTTAAAAAAAAATGACAAAATTAAACATATAGTCATGATAAAAGCTGTCCAAAAATGTGAATGGATGGAATACCCTTGTCTTGACAAAGAGCATCTCTGAAGGCATTAGGGCTATCATTATTGTGAATGGAGAAAGACATTGCTTCCCCTGAGTCAGAGCAATGCAGGAGGGTCACTGTCACTCAGCATTGCCACCAAATTTTAATCAGTATAACAAGAAAACGAAATAAAAGACACATAGATGAGAAAGGAAGGTTTAAACTCATCCTTATTTGTGGAGGACATGATGGTCTGTGCAAAAAAATCACAAGGAACCTATAAAAAGAATAAAACTCTTGGAACTAATAATGGAGCACAACAAGTTGATGTGACATAATAACGTGATATGACATAAACATTGAAAAACAATTGCATTTGTGTGTACTTGCTGTAAACATATTGATGTTAAAATTAAAAATGCAATACCACGTACATCACCTCCCTCCCAAAATAAAATGCTTAGGTATAATTCTAACAAAACATGTACAGGATTTGTATTCTAAAAACTATATATCCAAATTACATGTATGAAGACACGAATTGGTGTGAATATACTTTGTATATAACCAGAGATATGAAAAATTGTGCTCTATATGTGTAATAAGAATTGTAATGCATTCTGCTGCCATATATAAATAAAATTTTTTTTTTAAAAAAAGAAAGAAATGAAAGAATATCTAAATACATCATTTCTCCTCCAGTGGATATACAATTTTAATTTTATGCAATCCTTATCTCAGCAAAAATTATACACCCATACACACAATTATTCTAAAATTTATGTGGAAAGACAAAGGAGTTAGAGTAGCTGAAATAATTATGAAAAATAAATAAATTGGAAAGAATCTGTCTACTCAATTTTCAGATTAAATATGTAGCTATGGTAAATCAAGACGATGACACATAAACACAGTAATAGAGACATAGGTCATTAGAATAGAACACAGAATCCAAAATTGGCCCACATAAACATCTGAGTGATTTTTTTTAACAAAAGTGAAAAAGCAATTTACTGGAGGAGAGATAGCTTTTTCAACAAATTGGTTTGGAGGAATTGGACATCTGTGGGGAAAAAAAAAGAAAGGAATCTTGACCCAAGGCTCACATCTCATACAAAAATTAAATCAAAATGAATCATGGACTTAAATATAAGATGTAAAGCTATAAACTTTTGAGGAAAAAAAAAATTAGGAGAAAAATCCTCAGGATCTAGATATAGGCAAAGAACTCTTAGGCTTGACACTAAAAGTATAAACCATAAAAAGTAAAGCAAGAAATTGCACTTCATGAAAATTAAATAATTTGTGTCTGCAGAAGGCTCTGTTAAGAGGATAAATAATCAAGCTACAAAGTGAAATAAAAAAGTCTGCAAACCACAAAATCCACCAAAGGACTATTATCTAAAACATATAAAGAATTCTCAAGATGAAATCATCAGAAGCTGTTCAATCCAATCAAGAAAATGGGTAAAAGATATGAAGAAACATTTCAGTGATAAAATAATGAACGGTACTGATGGTGATGTAGCGGTGATAGTCAAATGATGAACTGTGGCAAATATGGATACAGGAATATTTTCAACCAAATTCCTAGGGAAATGCAAGCTGAAACCATACAATGCCACTATTAAACCATCAGAATGGGTAATGTCATGTCAATACCAAACACTAGCAAGGACCTAAAGAAACTGGATTGTTACAAATTACTGGTGGAAATGTAAAATGATTTAGCCACTATACAAATCAGGTTAGCAGGGTTTTTAAAAAAATATATAAAAAGAACATGATTTAAGAAATAAAACAAATTTTTTAAATGAAAACTCACAGCACTAATCTGGATGAAAACATAGTCAGCCAAACACTTGTGAAGAATCTAGCTGGAATAGGAAGAGGCTGCAGGTTGGAGATTGATCAGTCATAACAATTTTGAGAAGGAGAAGGTTTGAACACAGGACAGGGAGAGATTGTACTTTCCAGTAGATTAGAATTTGGTAGCTTATAAAATGACTTCTGTATTAGATTTTCCTAATAGGTTCAAAGCTTATTAATTCAGACTAAAAAGAGCCATCTTTCCGAATTGTTTTTCTTTAAGATATTAATCATGAGGGGGAAATTCAGACATTTAGTCTTCAAAGACTAACAGAGCTTTAGCAATTTTGACCCCAAAACACCAAACCTAGAATACAAGGTACTACTTATTTTTTGACTAACCTCTCCTCTCTGTGTTCACAGTTTACAAGTTCTATTGTTCTTCAAGGTGTTTCACCTTCTGATATTAGACTCAGGGACTATGGATCCAGTCTGATTTGCAGCACCAAAGATGATATTTCATGGTTCTATAAAATACTATGGCATCAATATTTTGACCCTATATGGGAATTCAAAACTCACATACTAAAGAGTGGTCAAAAGCTGTTCTGAGTGCCCACAGCAATTGTCATTGACTCTGTATTCTATGACATCTAGCCATTATTTTTAATTACATTGTGAACTGTCTTTGTTTTCTCAGAGCACTCATCAGAAAGGGCTCACTTCTAAAGGTTATATATATATTTTGAGGACCACTTTACAGGTGAAGAGACAGACATTAAGAACGTTGCCTGAGATTAGGAAGTCAACAAGTGGTGGAATCAGAAGTTGACATCAAATTGTGCAATTGATTCATCCTTAAGCTCTACTGCCTCATGGAAGAGACATCTACAGAATTTGCTCTCTGTGACATTAGTCCTTGCTCCTAATCCAGCCATCCAGCCTTGTACCAGCCCATGGACACATTCACTAAAAATTGCATTATGCAAAGTAATTAAATATCAGGTCCTACAGAAGTCAAAAGCCAGAATTGATTTTTGCCACACTTACTGCTCCTGGCATTGAAAGAGTCCTGTTGGATCCTTCATGAAAATAATGCATTCAGATTTCCCATTCTGGTTGTCCAAGCCCTCTCAACAAGCTGCTGCTTACACTCAACTCAGGAAATCTGCCTGCCTATTAATGCTTCAGATAAAATGAAGTCCCTACCAACAATGCTATATCCCATGGGCCCAGGACAGAGCTAGGCACATAGTATTTATTCAACACAATGTACCAAATAAGCAAGCAAATCCTCCCCTTCTAATACTAAAGAAAGAAGATGCTAATGTCCAAACCTGGTATAATACTATTTTCTCTGGCATACTAAAGTAATTTTCTAACTTCTGATTTAACTTACAAAGGATCAATGTCAATTGGAATTTGAACTCTGGTGTTCTTTATTTTTAACTTAAACTACCTTGTATGAAATATTCTGCTCACGTCTGATTCATTTACACAAAGTTATCAAATCTATTTTTTTTTAGTCTTTCCCCAAAGAAATCCTAATAACAGAACTATACAACAGGCCATCCACTTATTTATTTTCAGCTAGGAACCCTCAGGGAGTCAGCATGCTTCCAGTGTATTTTGTCTTATAGCAATGATATCTAAAGTCCCTTTCAAACATCAGATTCCTAGAATTTCTGTCATCCAGAGCACCTATTTTATGAAATAATAAGGTATGGGAATTCTAAGCACACAGGATTTCAAACGCTAGTTTTCACTATTTAGGAATAGGCCAGTGGCAACCATTGAGGCTAAATAGTTTTTGTATTCTCTAAGCACAGCAAAGGATATTTTCCAAACAATGTCTTGTTAGTCATCACCAGTATTTTGGAGTACACTATTTAAGTTCTAAGTCTTTCTGTCTACATGTTCTCCTAGAGGGTTGAGTCAAATATTTTCCTGACTTCACACGATTGTCTGAGGCCAATTTTCCAAGTTCTATCTAATGACATCTTAACGTTTTCTGATGATCTGTTAACTTTTGTGTTGGGTATCAACGTTATACTTATCTTGCTTCTTGAACTTACTGTTTTATTCTATTCACTACACACACTCGAAACATCTCATCATTCATTTACTCACATTATATTTGATTTTAAACTCTGAATTAGGCACTATTTTAGTTACTTGGGATTTAAAAAAAAACAACACATCATCAATCACTTCCCTCTTGGAACTTACAGTTTACAAGAAGAGATGTGCTGTTATTCAAAGCATCATAAAAATAATGGAAAAATCATTATTTTGTTTAATACTACAAGAGAGACGTTTATATTTGAGCAAAAGCACTTTAAAGGATTTCTGGAATTTCCATTTTCAGTAGAGGATACTAATTTGTAGCAGGTAGAACTCTTGGAATATCCACTTAAAGCCATGAGTGCTATCAAGACATCAAGACCTGAGGGACCAAGATTCCAGAGACAAGAAAAAATCACTGTGGTAAGATCAAATTCTACTCATTTCCTCCTTTGGGTTTTCATCATTTATATGGGCACAGGTCAAGAAGAGCTTAGTGAAATCAGCAATCAAGAGGCAGAAACATGTAAGAATAGCTTCATAGTGACTGAGATAGAAAAAGCTGGTATATAGAGCCCAACAAGAGACAAAGGCTCTTATAAATACCTTGGACTTTCAACTGGAAATCTTAAAAGACTGAATTCTAGAATAAGAGTAAATGGTAAAAATAAAAGAACCTACAGAGAACAGCTCAACTTTTGTCCAACTATGGTGAACTACCTCTACTTTTACCAAAACCTAAAGATTCATAGACTTCTTAAACTTTTCACAGACAGTGACCATCACTCAAGGAAATAATAATAATATCCAAGAGATAGGACTAAGAGAGAAAAAAAAAAGACCATAATAACAGACTCGAAGACAACCCAGGTATTTAAGAGTTATTAGATCAAGCCTTTAACTAATTAATATCTTCATAAAAGAGATGGCAAAACAAGAAAATGTAATTAGGGAATTGGAGTATATAAAAAGAATCAAATGAAAATTATAGATGTGGACATACAAAAAATGAATAACTCAGAACATGAGAAAATGAGTTTAACAGCAGATTAGACAAAGATGAATTAAGAATTAGTGATTAGATCAGGAAGAATTTCAGTCTGAACCAAAAGAGAAAACAAAAAGAGAGGGAATGTACATAAAATAGACTAAAGGAACATATGTGTAAAGATCTAAAAAAGGAAAGTGAACAAAATGTGGAGAAACAATTTTACATGAATAATGGCCAAAATTTTTCCAAAACTAATGAATGTTATTAAGCAACAGATATCAAGCACTATAAAGTTCAAGCATTGAAAACCACATAGAAGACAATAACTCATATACCTTAAAAAAATTGATGGATACAAAACAAAGAGAAACCTTAAAAACTTTTTCATAAAGCAATAGACTAATCTCTATTATACTTTCTAATTTATTCTCCCTTATTAATACCATTCACAAACCTAATCAAGAATAAACCTTTTGACAGGCATGGTGTAATCCCAGTGGCTTGGGAGGCTGAGATAGGAGGATTGCAAATTCAAAGCCTCTTCAGCAAAAGCAAGGTGCTAAGCAACTCACTGAGACCCTGTCTATAAATAAAATATAAAACAGAGCTGGGGATATGGCTCAGTGGTCAAGTGCCCCTGAATTAAGTCCCTAGTACCTTCCCCCCCCAAAATAGAATAAACATTCTTAGGGCTGGGGCTGTCACTTGATGGCCAAGCATTTGCCTAGCACATGTGAGGCCCTGGGTTCAATCCCCAAAGAATAGACCCCTTTATTTTTCTGCAGAAATATCAGTGTTTTTAAAGTGCAGAAAGAAAACACAACAGTAATATAATAGCCAAATTTGCAATTAACTAAAATATTCAACCACAAATATAATAACTAAATTGTGTTATATTCTTACATTTGCTTATACATAGCACACACCAATTAAGATAAATTATCTAGGTGCTGGGGTTGTGGCTCAGCGGTAGAGTACTTGCCTTGCATGTACAAGACCCTGGGTTCAATCCTCAGCACCACATAAAGATAAATAAAATAAAGGTATTGTGTCCAACTACAAATAAAAAGTAAATATTTTTTTAAAAAAGATGAATTATCTAATACTATATATAGCAACTTAGATCAATCTTACAAAATATTTGGACCAAAAGAAATACACAAAAGAGAATATAATTCATGGTTTATTTACCTAAAGTTCAAAACAGACAAAACTAATCTGTAGTTATAGAAATCATGACTGTAGTCACTGTCAGAAAAGAAGGGTCAGTGACTGATTGGTAGGAAGCACCAAGATTATTTCTGGGGTCCTGGTAATATTTCCTTTCTTGATTGAAAAGTTAATATTTTTCAAGTTCCAAAATCATGATTCATTTACTTTTTGTACTTATATTATAATTCGACTGCTTCATTCACATAGAAAAACAATGGAGCAAAAATGTCTTTTTATGTTGACTTCTCATGTTGACCCTGTTCCTGTATGAGGGCCCTGGTAAATAAGATGTGCAGCCTTCATAATCATCTTGAACAAAGCAGAGTTTTAAGCTCATTCCTCTTAAGTACATCCCACTGCAAGAAGTTACCATTTCAAAGAAACCTGAAATACTTCAAATTCCAGATTCTAATATAAATCATGGAAGAAATGCCTATAATAAGAAAAGTTTTAAAGTCCTACTGCCAACAGGGTCAGTTTTTCAGTCCCCCTCCTCACTCTCTCACCTGTCATTGCCTTCCATCTGACAACTGCTGAACATAATGAAGAATTATAAATTAAGCTCCCAGATTCTGAAGCAAATATTATATAAGTTTATCTCTGGAGGAAATATAGTCCTCAAACTCAAAGGCAAAGTTCCCCTTTGTTAAATTACAATGGATTGAATACAAGGGAAATTATGTGATATCTATATTATCTTAAAACCCATTAAAAAAAGAAAAAGAAGGAACTTTATTCTGGAGGCAGAAAGTGTGCATTTTAATTTAAAGACAAAGTTTCCTATTATCATACTTTGAGTTTAGCCCTTGGTTAAGACAGGTTGGAAGATGTCTTACATAAATATAAAATAGGTTATAGCCTAAAAATTGGGATGATTATTAGTACTAACAGTCATATGGTTCTGGTTATGCTTAATATACACATAATATATGTGCATGTATATATAACAGAATCCATTTTATATACTATATAAATAAATATAAATATAAATAAATGTAAGGTCTATGACACTATCCTGAGAACAAGCAAATAAAAAACTAAAAATCCCCTTTGAATCACACAATCATGGTGGAATTAGAAAAAAGACAGACCCTGTGAGAGGGTGTCCTTTGCTCTATACAGTGCCCTTGACCCAGGCAACTGGAGCCCTCTAAAAAAGGGCATGGTCCTGTTTCCCACACTGAACACTAAATACTCTTTTTTTTTCTGGTACTGAGGATTAACCCAGGGGAACTCTACCACCAACCTCCATCTCTAGCCCTTTTCCTTCTTTATAAATTATAGACAGTATCTCACCAAGTTGCTCAGGCTGGTCTTAAACCTGGGATCCTCCTGCCTCAGTCTCCCGAGTGACTGGGATTTCATGTGTGCACCACTGCACACCTGGCCCTAAATATCTTTTCATGGACAAAAATAGGTAACCAAAAGTTAACTTCACTCAACTGTACTTCTTTCGTGCAAGTTACTGCAGGAATGATTACTCGACATGCTGTATTCTGCCAATGAATGAGTGCAGTTGATGGTATGCAAAGAAAATCAGTAGTTATCGAGACGGTGACACACAACCTGCTAAAAGCTGATCACTTCAGGGGTCTCGCCTGCAGCGTTATGCCTATGGACAGTGCCAACTGCTGATGACCAGCAGGGGCAGATAAGATACAACCCGGGAGGCCAGGACAGCCGATCTGGAGCACCCCGATTACAGTTAACTTACACCGCCCCTGTTCCAACAGTGCCCTTTTGGTTAAATGTAATAAATCTTCTCCTTTTTAAGTGACAGGGAGTCAGAATTGCTACTTTTGCTTTCCACAGTGAAAAACGTGGAGAAAACCTATCTACAATGGGGAAAGGCATTTGAAAAGAAGCTCTCAAATAGTCACCTGGTTAGGCAAAACTGCAAACCCAAATACGAACACAATTCTTTTTGCTACACGCAGAAAGTGATTTTAATTTTGTGTGCATTATTATATTTAATGCATTCCCCACAACGTGTCATTCCCTCTCTAGATTAAATTATTTTAAAAAATATTTTTTAGTTGAGGATGGCCACAATACCATTATTTTTTTTTTTTTTCACGTGGTGCTGAGGATTGAACCCAGTGCCTTGCACGTGCTAGGCGAGTGCTCTGCCACTGAGCTACAACCTCAGGCCACAGATTAATTATTTTATAGTCAGGAAAGAAACAACATAGGTAAAACTTTTAGTTGCCAGTCCTTGAAGATGTTTTGAGTGATTTGTATCCTTGAAATATTGCCTGCATTCTCTCTGAAAGATATTCTTCTCAGAGTCAGGAAGGTAGGAGATTTAGATCATATAAATGACATCAATAGATCAAAACTGAGTCTGGAATCACCCAGATAAAACTTGCCTCTGAACCCAGAGCATTTCTCAGAGATTCTCACAGAAACTGGGAGACTAATTTGTACCTTATTTCCCATCATTTACTAGTATTACTTGCTCAATCTGAACAGGTGTTCAGTAAAGATGACTAACATTTGTTTGGTAGTTTTCCAACTTTTGTAAAAATGTGAATTTTTTTAAATCTCCAAACATCACTAAGTATGTCTTTTTACATTTTCCATTGTACAGATGAAGAAACTGAGAGTTTCAAAAACGAGCAGATAGCTAAAACATGCGGGAGTTCCACCATTTTATCTCATGTCCCTGTGCCTTGAAATTTTTATTCATCCTCAGTACATCATGTCCCTGAAATATCACTAGTATTCTGTTTTTGCAAATCAACTAGACCAGAGTCCCTGGTTAAAACTTAATAGTAGTAATAGTAGTCTTTCTGATTCTAGTTTGCAAATTATACCTTCTATCCAATGACTGCTAAGAGAGGGTTTCTCAGCTTTGAAACTACTGATGTTTGGGGCCATGTAATTCCCTTGGAAGAACAGAGAATGGACCATCTTATGTATTTTATGATGTTTAACAGTAGCTCTAGCTTCTATCCACTAGATACTAGCAACATTCTCCATCTAAAATCATGATTATCAAAAATGTCTATAGACATTGTCAATGTTCTCTGGAAAATAAAATCGCCTCTAGTAAAATTGACTCTTAGAACCACTGGCTTAAGAAATCCAACCAGCACTTAAAACTTCAGACAGAGTTTATATCTTCTTTTTAGTTGATGTCATTCCACAAATTCTAAAGGGATCCTTTTTCCCAGTTATACACCATTCAAAGACAGATTCTCCAGCACAACAAAGCATCCCTTCCTAATACTATTTTCCTCTCTAGGATGTTTACCAAACCTCACGTTGCCCATCTGTAGTTGCATTTGTTCCGTGTTAATAGGCAATTTCACAAGATTCCTTCTCCCCATATACAGGTGCCCTGAAACATAGTAGGGGGAGGAGAATTGATCTGACAAACAGAGACCTGGACTTTAATACCATCTCTAACATTTGTTAGTTATGCAGTCCTGTGAGGGGTACTTAAACTCTGTAGAGTTTCCTTCTGGGCAAAATAAGGATTTTAAGATTCAAAGAGCAAGGCGGTGCAGAAAAAGCAAAATATACTTACAAAGTAACATTTCTGTGACCTTGAGCAAACAGCTTAACCTCTGTCTTCATCTGGTGAAGGGTGTGATAGTTTGACACCACGGGTCTGAAGATTCTTGCAGGGTCTTGGACAATGGGGAGGGATGCATGACCATGGCCTACTATCGCCACTCTAATCTCTTCCCCACAGCACCCTGGCATGCATACTCACTGTCCCTCCTGCTCTCTCATCACCTGTGCAGTGACCACTTCCTCTGCCTGTAGTATTCTTCCCCCAGAAATCCACTCATTCACCAACTTCAAGTCTAAGAGGAAATATTACCTTCTCAGTGAGACTTTCTCAGATAAACTGTTTAAAATACCCCTTCCCAGCCAGGAGTGATGGTGCACAGTTGTAATACCAGTGACTTGGGAGGCCGAGGCAAGAGGATGGCAAGCTTGAGGCCAGCCTCAGCAACTTAGGGAGTCCTTGTCTCAAATAAAAATTTAAAAGGGCTAGGAATGTAGCTTAGTGGTAAAGCACCCCTAGGTTCCACCCCTAGTATGGCCAACAAACAAAAATACCCTTCCCAGCCTAGAACTCCTTCCAATAAAACACTATTAAGTTTTTGATATTATCTTTATTATATTATGCTTATTGTCTATTTTCTCCTACTGGAACATAACCGTGAAGATACGGACCTTATTCATTTTGTTTAGCCCACAGCCTACCAGTGCCTGGTACATATTAGAACTGTGTTGGATAACGGAATAAAATACGAAACAACCAAGCAACATAGGATCAGCATCTGCTCCATGTCCAGTTGTAACAGAGCATGTCTTTTTTATTTTTTGTTTTGCTATTTATATACCAAGAACCCACAAATGTGTTTCTATTGGAATATTTAGGCTTTTTTCTCTATTTCAGAAAATAAGCCTTAGAAACATTTAATTCTTAAGTTTTCATTAACAAATCTAGTATTGGGTTAAGTAACCTTGGATATACTGCATTTGTTTGTCACCAACCCCCTTTTAACATTATATTTATTTTTGGTTTTTAGTAGCAAGAAACATTTTAAAATATTTCATATTAAACACATTTGGAAAATTGATGAAAGTTATATTTTGTCAGTACTCATCTGTAAGTTCAAAGGTATAATATTACATGTCGATCCATGAGAATAATAAGATCCTTTTGATGAGTAAAATTACTTAAAATGAGGAATTAAGCAGGAGAGCTAGTCTCCTATGAGCCTCAGCTAATTTACTTCTATGATTTATTTTGGTTTCACAACATTCAGCAGAACTTGAATCACCTAAAGAAGCAGTTGAAAGTTATAATAAATATTAAGAGCTCATTTGCTATCTTAGAATACTTATGAATATCTATAAAGGCATGACTGAAAAATCTATAAAGGCATGATAGAAAATTAGTAGAAAATGTGTTGAAATGTGGAGAACGGCAGATCTTTTACAAGGGATTGCGTTACTGAGTTCCCAATGATGAATAAGACAATCCACATATGCTTAAAATTAAAAAAAGAAAAAACAAGAAAATCTCAATAAAACAACAGTAACAATAACAACAATAACAACAAAAGAACAGGAAAATGATGTCCATCAGGAAAAAGAATTACTGATTAGAGGTAGAGACAGGAAAGTTTGAGGAAGACTGGTCACAAGAAAGAAGAAGAAAATGTTTTGAATACCAACTTATTCTGCACATGTTACATGAGCATCACTGAGCTACACTACCTACAAGGGGTCTTCTTGAATAGAATATGCTTAAATGTAGGCTCCCTTCACAGGCAGAACTTCCAGTGAAAATAAGCTGGATATTACGCTGAAGATGTCTTTTCTCGTTTTTTTTTTTTTTTTTAACACAACCTGAGACTAAAAAAGAAAACATTAAATCAGCAGAGCTTCAAAAATATGAACATGTCTGTATGGTTATGTGAATACATATACAACATATACACACACAAATAAATATGGGTAGCTATGTATTTAGTGAATATATGTGATGTAAAGGAGACTGGATTTGCATGCACATGTGTGAACACATTTGTTACAAGCACGAACTCTGAAGCCCTGTTTTAGTGGTACATGAAGCATCCCATATTCCTCTGTAGATGAACATCCACTCCCTCCCTGTATAATGTGGGAAAGGGGAAATATTTAGATATTCAAGTCAACTGGTGCAAGAGTAGTCCCTTGATGCTGAATTTCATGGCTTGTTTTCACTTTAATGTGCATATTGAACATAATCCTGAAGATTATATTATGCCTAGGACATGAGTTTTCTGTTATTCGCTTGCTTCATGTCTCTGGCAGAATGAGTTGAGATTTAGTGTTATAAGTAATTATGACTTTCACACATTATGCTTATAAGATAATGGAATATATATTTCTTATATCATTTATATACTGATCGATGAGTGGAGAACATATAATTTTATCAGTTGACTATGATAGCTAGTGAGTACATTTCATTTTCTCTCATCTTCCAGGTAATAAAAAATAATGAATACATCACTATACTTTACTGTCTTATGTAAATGTTACATGCAGTTAAAGAGTTATAAAGTCAAAAAGAAATGTTAATAGCAGAGAAGGAAATGGCACAGTATTAGAAGTAGAAGGGGCTTGTTTTCTGGTCTGTTATGAGTAAGAGAGAGAAGAAAGTCCCATTTTGGTCTCATTGTACTGCTGCTATAGTTTAAGGACTGGCAAACTATAGCCCATGCACCAAATCTAGCCCATGACCAGTTCTTGTAATTAAAGTTTTATGGCAACACAGCTACATCATCCTTTTATATATTTTGTATGACTATTTTTGGGCCATGGTGGCAGAGTTAAGTAGTCTAACAGACTGTAAGATCGATAAAACCCAAAATATTTACCATCTGGCCCTATATAGAAAAATTCTGCTGGTTGCTGAACCAGTCCATATCCTATCTCTAAGAAGGTGCGGAGCAAGTGTCCTTGGGCATCTGTGTAGACCTAATAATGGTCCCAGGATCATCACTTTAAAAGCTGTGGTAGGTTCAGCCAGCCTCTCACCCCATTCAACATACCTGTTCCTCAGGAACACAGAAAAACACACTCCCAACCCTACACCAGGCTGGCTGTCTCTCAAATCCTTATGTTCTGTACATTTTATTATTGTATCATCAGTTCCTGGAGCTTTGTCCGAAGCATATTAGCCATAAAAATGTTATTACTGATTTGTATAAAAAACATTCCTTAACCTCTGCAAACATTTATGGGGCACACACTAGGTTCTAGATATTTTGCCAGATAAAAATTTATAGGTATTATCTCATTTAGTCCTCATTACAACCTTGGAGGTTGGTCTTATTATTATTATCCAACTTTATGGGAGGCATCTGAAGCCTAGAGGGTTAATAATTGGAACAAATTCAAGTGCAACTGGCAGTAATATCAAGGCTATCTGCCTCTGAGATCATTCTTTCCCTTAACAAAGGTATGGCCCCAGCTATTCATGTCTGTTGGAGGCTTTTCTACCTGTTCATGTTCCTAAGGTTATTCAGGACTGGGCCAAGGCTGCTGATGCTGGAGGCCAAGGACATTAATGTCTGTGTCAGCAGTGCCAATGCCTGATGTTGGGAACATGGTCCATAACTCCACTGATGATACTCTGCCAGAATTGCTGTCCTTGCTCATCACACAATGAACACTGCAACTGGAATGCAACACATACCACTCACTTCCTGGTCCTTGCAACCATGAAAGCTTTGAGAGCACCCAGCGGAAAATATAGGTGGAGATCTGTTTTAGTTTTCACTTAGGTTTTAACACCTGCTTCTATAGGACTCACAGAATCCCAGAGGATGGGATGCTGCAAATCTGAAAACAAATCTCTCCTTCCTTCTGCTGAATGATGCTTTGTCATTGAACCAGATTTCTGCATCTCATTCTCTCTTACTTGGTAGGAATTCTCTATTCCAGGCGTGGTGGTGCACGCCTATAATCCCAGCGACTCAGGAGGCTGAGGCAGGAGGATCTTAAGTTCAAAGCCAGCCTCAACAAGGGCAAGGCGCTAAGCAACTCAGTGAGACTTCGTCTTCTCTAAACAAAATACAAAATAGGGCTGGGAATGTTGGATCAGTGGCCGAGTGGCCCTGAGTTCAATCCCTGGTAACCCCCTCCAAAAACAAGAATTCTCTCACAACAAATACCTGAGTCAGTCACATGAATAAATGCCAAAAGATCTCCCCATCTTCTGAGTTGGAGATCTTCTGGCCTTATCCCCACTTAGCTATAGCCTAGCATAGGGACAGGGTGAGATTGACACCTGTGCTTTACACCATGGAATTTAAACATCCCCCTGGATTCTCTAAGCCATGGTTTTCTGATGAATTTCTAGGAAGATTACCTGACAACAGTTATGCTCTGATAGGCTGAAAGGAGCAGATTTTTATCTTCTTTTGGGTAAGGGTGGTTAAATTTCATCACTCTCTTCCTGGCAGAGGCCATGTCTTCATGAGCACATGGGCCTGTGTAATGAGGCCGATTGAGGCTCACCAGGGTAGAGAAGACTAGCTCCTTTTGCACACCTGACAACAGGGGTGTGCAGAGATTCTCTTATATGATAATAATCTGGAGTACATGCTTAAAGTTATCTTTTTCTTACATAAAAGTTCAAAAGAATCCAACATAATTTCTAAACATGCATATGTATTTGTTTTTTGATCAAACACAGCCAAGATTTTCAAATATAATCTCTAACCTCTACTTTGAGATATTAGGAAAGAGAAAATTTATTCCTAGGAGAACAAGAGAAGCGATTCTTTTAAGGAGATATTGACCCTTTGGAGAATCCCTGAATCTCTTCAATCTACTGGCAACTTCAAATAAATCACATATTGTAAAGCTTTCTGGAATTACTATCATGACCCGGGTCAGCACTATGCCTCATGCTTCTTAACACACATCCTGTAGGTTTCCTTGTGGCTCAGAACAACTAGGTCAGTTCCAAACCATGGGCCCTGGTTGGTTCTTTAGTGTCCATGAATCCCTATGCTGGAAGTGGCCATATGAAGATTGTCCATGGATAATCTCATATGTTCTGACTGTCTACGTGGATACTTCCACTGTTTGGGGATTAGGTTTTCCTGCTAAAGAAGAGCTGGGTGGAACAATCCACATGTGTGGACACCTGGAATATGACATTGGACAAGGGGAGATGAGAATCTGTGGAAACATGTTTTCCCATTTGTTTTAGTCAGCTTTTCCGTGGCTGTGACCAAAAGACCTGGCAAGAATAATTTTGGAGAAGGAAAAGTCTGTTTGGGTCTCACAGTTTCAGAGGTCTCAGTTCATAGACAGCCTCCACTGCTCAGTGTCCAAGGTGGGGCAAAACATCATGGTGGAAGAATGTGGTGGAGGAGAGTGGCCCAGGACATGGCCACCAGGAATCAGAAAGATAGAGTGAGCTCTGATCAACAAGGACAAAATTTATACCAAAATGCCCACCCCCAGGGACCTAACTCCTCTAGTCATACCCTATCTGCCTACAGTTACCACCCAATTAATTCCTGTCAGGGGATTAATGCACTCATTAGGTTAAAACCCTAATAACCCAATCTTTTCACCTGTGAACTTTCTTGCATTGTCTCACACATGAGCTTTTGGAGCACACCTCATATCTAAACCATAACACCAATCCCTTTTTCAAGATTGAAAAGTTTTTGAGAAGTCTCCCTATAGACATTTGGAAGATGTCCCATGAAACTGGGCAATCAGCCTCACTTTCACAAAGCTATGACCAGGTAGATGAGCAGGCAATGGATCCCCTTTTTATCTGCCTCTCTCCTTTCCCACTTACCTTCTGTTTTGCCTCATTTCTTCTTCCTGAAAATTATGTTCCCCAATAATATATTAGTACCTGACTTATGTCTGAAGATCTGCTTTCTGTAGAACTTGGTCTAAGACAATCCTCAGGAGAGTTTTATTTAGGTAAAAAATAAAAACCCTGTCTAGTCCAGATTGCGGAGTATGAACCTTTGAGGTTTTCAACAGTGTATAAATTATGGAGAAAGTAGGTGTAATGGGGCGGGGGGGCGGGGGAATGAGACAAACTGACCAGTAATTCTGCCCCTTCTAACATGGAGGATTCAGGCTAAATACTGAATATTCCTAAGTCTCTGTTTTCCTGACCCTAGAAGAAGGAAAGTAATAGCCTCTGGAAAGTAAGAATGAAATGAGATAGTTGATAAGAAGTAAGAGAGATTATGGTTACTATTAGATCATTGAGTGAGGCAAACCTTGGTTGAAATCCCAGATCTGTCTTTTAAAGGCTATGTTAATAGTTAGCCTCAGCCCAGAACTATGTTCATAGAACCATTGTAAATTACAAACAAGGACAGGTAGGCTCAGTACTTAGCACAATGCCTGGAACAGGTGCTTCTAAATGTTGTCTGCTATTGTCTCTTAAATCACTTGTGATGTTTAAAGTATTAAACAACCGTTACCTATTACAGCTCATTATAATATTGATAATTTTCTTTTTCGTAATATGTGTCTCTATCACTTACACTAAAGATAATATATGTTTTACCCAAATGAAATATTCCTACAATTGGTAGAAGTGATCAAATTACAGGATTTTTCTATTTAATGCATGCACTTTGTCATAGTGAGAAGCTGAATAGAGGAATTTGTGGAGTTGAAGTAAATATAATTGGTACATGAAACCTATGATTCATGAAGCTTCTTAGTTTGTCAGAGACTACTAACTAAGAAAATATTGTTCTCCAAGGAGCTTGCAATTTAGGGGGAGAGGTCATCTGCTGTAATTTAAATTGACTATGATTGAAAAATTATTATAAAATCAGACAGAGAAACATCTAACAGTTTTGAATGGTCTTGACCAATGAGGAATCATGCAAACAAGCCTTTAAAAGTCAGAGCCAACAAAAAACACTTGCCTTATTATTTTGCAGAAAAGCGACAATTTTTAAAAAGAAATGGTTTGATAAATTGAGATAGTCTATCTTGAAATCTACCAAGAATCCATTAAAACTCATGATCTTCAACAAAGAAAAAAATTTTACGGAATTGAAAATTTAGATGGGAAAGAATGTTAGAAATAGTCTTTCCACAGTGATAATGCATAAATCTCCAGAATCTTCTTGAACTGTAAAACTCGTCAGGAAGCATGTCTAAGCTCCTCTTAAAATCTCTTGTCATCAAGGATGAAATTTACAAGTTCAGGATGAGCAGAAAAGATAGTCTCACCCTCAGAATGCCCACAAGAATTTCTGTAAAGTGATTAGACAAACAAAAAGTCAGCAATGGTCTAGATCTGTTAAACTAGAAGGAAAAGTGGATATTCAACAAACGGTAACATTTGCCAGTGGCCGTCATGAAACCCATCTCTTCCACGCTGCAGAAGCAGGAGTGAAATATAAAAAGATATATAAACAGGTGTTTGCTATAACCTACTCCCCTGAATCTGGGTGCATTCCTGTCCTCTGCCTGAGGATGAAAGAGCCAAGGAGAAGCACTCACTTAGGATTCTTGAAACATTACTGTGAAGTCAGAAGTAGGAAACAATAAGATATCTATCTTGGTAAAATGGAGACTGTAAAGGGTATGTAAACTGTTAGGATGTAGATGGGGGGAAAAAAAGACTTTATCTCAAGTCTGTTTCAAAAAAAAATTAGGATGGTTTCTTTACCCTTTAAAATTATACAGATCTCTAGCTCACCCTACAGCACAGAAGAGAAATATTATCGTTCTTATTTCTGTTAGTAGTTATAGGTAACTTTCATAGGGTGCTTTATATAGCTTAGTTTGGTTTTCCTTAAAACAGACTAGGGGTTGGGGGGAGCTAGTTGTTTGGGAAGATGATTCTTGGAAACAGGTGTAAGAAAATGAGTTTTTGCAGAAGGAGCAAAAACTACTTTAGCATCTTTTACCTAGCCTGCTGATTTGGGCAACAAGATGTCAGTCATGCCAAGACTTCTGAGAGGCATGTAAAACCACTTCCACAACTGTTCTGAACCACAGGATTCCGGGGCATACATCCGCTGGCTCCAAACACCAAGTGCTTCAGGGTCGGTATCCTTTGCACTTCTGGTCACCCTTGCATGGAGCTAAAAGGACTCCCAAGGTTTCAAGAAAGCCCTGGGGCAAAAATCAGCAACACAAGCAGTGCTTGAGGTGGAGTTTGGTCAGGGTAAGTCAAAATGTCCACCAAGGCTGTGGTTAAAATCAGAGGTTGCCAAGGAGATGCTGTGAAGGCAGTGAGAGGGTCAGCAAAGTGGCTTATTTTATTTAATCCTCACCACCCCCCTGTTATGCCAGCAGTTTCACCATTTTCTGAAAAGGATATTAAGGCTGAAAAAACTAATATAATTTGTCCAACTTCACACAACAAGAAAATGGTGGAACAGGACTCCACACCTAAGCAATATAGATCTGAAATCTTAAACCCTGTGTTCCCTGCCATGACCCCTTGTACAATGTACTCATCTTTACTATGCTAAAAAACACAGAGAAATAGTTTCCAACTATAAAGCCCAGGGTTAGACTTCCCTAATCTGTCTTTAAGAAGCTTGTACCTGCAGACATGTAAGGGACTTTGTTGAAGCTGTTGCTATACAAGTGAGTTATAAGCACCTCCACTGAAGGTTTCTAATAAAATTATCCACCCAGATTTCTTGATTGGTTTCCTGGGACTCTTTGTTATAGGGAAGCTATTCCTATCTACAAGGGTAAGAAGACTTTTTTTTTTTAAATAGCCATCATGTTTCTGTTGGAACTACAGGTTAGAATGCATCTATTGTGGATATCTAAACATTGCACTAAGTGAGTGAAAGGGATCTGGTTGTTCTATCCAGTATGAACAAAACATAGATTAAAATCATGTCTTGAACATGTAAGTTTTGAGATGATGCACAATTTTTAAAAGTGAGAAAGAAAGCACGCATTGTTTGATGCATGAATAGGAAAGGCTCTGAGATAAAGGGAGGAAACTAGTCCCCAGAGAGGTAGCTAACCAAAAAGCTCCATGTGCAGGGTGCATGAGCATCACTGCACAGGTTCATAAGTGAAATGACTATGCACATATCCAGCAGGGACACTTGAGGGTGAATAAGGGCGAGGCTATTATGAATTTCACTGAATCAACAGATATAAAGTAGGACCACCTCAAGCAAAGCACAATGCACAAAGCACAAGGCAAGAAGACAGGTTTGGTTCATTCTCAACATTACTGAAATATGAGATTCACCATGAATGTTTGAAGATTCTTTTATCCTGTCCCTAAATTACCTTACCAGAATCTCAAGCAGAGAACCCCCAAATTTGTATTTTAATGCTATATACAGATGATTCTTAAACATGCTACAGTTTAAGCACTAGTGCCTGAGTCAAGTTCATTGTGTGTGTGTGTGTGTGTGTGTAATTTACATAGAAATTTAGACTCAAATACCTCAGTGATATCATTAAGATCACAAAACTGGGGGTAAAAATGACTTGGTTGTGTTAATAAATGCTTATGTACATATTGATGGAATACCTAGTGAATATCAGCTTTGCATTACTTCAATGAAATACCTGAGGCAATTAAATTATAAAGAAGAAAGGTTATTTAGCTCACAGTTCTGGAGGTTCCAGTCCAAGATCGAGCAGCCCCTTTGCTTTGAGCCTTTGGTGAGAGCACAGATGGCAATGGCAGGAAACACGTTTCAGAGAAAACCACTCACCACCCCCATCATGAGCCAGGAAGCAGAGAGAGATGATGGACCCATGTTCCACACTCCCTTTCAGGGGCATACCCTCCATGACCTAAGGACCTCCCCCTAGGTACACCAGGACAAGTTAATAATCCTGTTAGTGAATAAAGCAATCAAAAGATATTCTAATAAAATGAATATATACATGAGTGAGGTCTATAGAAGGTATTCACTTATATTGAGTTCTACCATGTTCCAAGTTTTTATGTGTGTGTGTGACACACACACACATAAAAACTTGGAACATGGTAGAACTCAATATAAGTGAATACCTTCTATAGACCTCACTCATGTATATATTCATTTTATTAGAATATCTTTTGATTGCTTTATTCACTAACAGGATTATTAACTTGTCCTGGTGTACCTAGGGGGAGGTCCTTAGGTCATGGAGGGTATGCCCCTGAAAGGGAGTGTGGAACNTATATATATATATATATATATATATAAAATCACAACAAGAGTCTAAGCTAACAGACAGAAGAGGAAACTGAGGCTCAAGGAGGTTAACCATAATTTTTCTTCGATATCCATGGGGGATTGGATCCAGGATCACCCATGGAGCTCAAATCCAAGGACACTCAAGTACCTTACATAAAATGACATGGTATTTGCATATAGCTTATTACACACCCTCTCACATACCTTAAATTATTTCTAGATTACTTATAATACCTCATATAATATAAATACTATATATAAATAGTTGTTGTACTATAAATCTCAGGGAATAATGACAAGAGAAATATCTCTTCATGCAATTTTTTTCCAACATTTTTGATGCACACTAGACTGTGTCCACAGATGGGGAACCCACCCACGGGCACAAAGGGCTGAGTCCTTTGCTCCAGTTGCCACCGACTGGAAGAGCCTGAACTGGACTAAGAGTCTGGGCTGTGTAAATCCAAAAGCCCCAAAGGTAAGAAAGGAAGGCGCTCTATGTACTTTGCTCAGAGCCCCAAAAGAGACAGAAAGGTTGCATCGGAATTGAATTCTTCATCCTAGGGAAACCAGCCATGCTTTATTTAGGGAAAGCCATTTTGTTTTATTAACACACACACACACACACACACATGCTTGCCTCCCTCCCTTTCGGCAGCTGCTTTGAAGCAGACCAGAGGCTCCAGAGGAAATCAAGCTCTTCCTAGCAGCTGTTTCTCAAACACCTAACTTCATTTTCAGATCAGAGCTGGGGTTTGAAGCTCTTAAAACCTGTGCTGCTTCAATCAAAGGAGAGCAGAAGCAGCCAAAACAATCAGCCACTTTCCGACAGCCCATTTGAATGCCACTCTGTGTACCAGAGCCTCAGGCATAATGTAGTGTGGGGCTGTTTGTTCCAACTATTTTCCATTTCTCTCCCCATCCCTTCTCTGTAACAGAGACATACTGAGGGAGAAGAAGGCATCTCTGACTTCCTCTTCCTCTTTTGTGCCCCTTCTGCTTTTATTATTTATTTTTTGGATGCTCAAGTATTGAAATATCAAAGAGAATGAGTAAAATGATGCATCCATCCTAAAAATGAAAAATTCGCAGATTGTCATACGTGATTGAAACCTTCTCACAAGAAATCAAATGTCACAGATAGGGTAGAAACTCAAAGACCCTGCCCAAACTCTTTCCCTCCTTTTCTCCCAGAGGCAACCCCAGTAGGAATTTGATGTATCTCCTTTCCATCCAGGTTCACACACTTTTATTAATATGTATGTGTTCATAACAAATAGGAAATAGTGTTGGGTGAGTTACATTTGTACTTTCCGCCGAAAATTTCATACTGTGCGTCTCCATGTGGATTAAATTTTCATTGAACCTTTTTGGTTTCTATAGGCATAACACATGGGTACATGACAGCCTAGCACATTAATTTCAGTAGTTTTATGTTATTCCATTACACAAACATCACACAGTTCCTCTTTTTTACTCTCCAATGTTAAATGCTTAAATTATCATTTTTAACTCCTTCTTCATTTCTGTATTTCTACAGCAAACCTATGTGGTAGATTTTTTATCCTAGGATCTCTATTGTCCAGATAGGGAAGTCAAGATCGAAGCACATCAAGTAACAAGTCACACTTATGCTGCTGGTATCAAGAAGCAGGTCAGAAGAATCTAAAGCCTATTTTTCATGTACCACAGACTTCATGAGAAAGGAAGGAAAAGGAACAATGCTTCTGGAGTGTCGACCAAGAAGTCCTTAATGAAGTGACCCTCGGATGGATATAGAAATTTTGACAGGTTTTTCTCCTGACTATAAGCTCTTCCACTTCCAGTTTCTTAAAGAATTTAGTGTAGAAAATTTGCAATTGTACATCCTTTCCTCTTCCTTTAGTGATATAAATCTTCTCTCAGCTTTTTGCTGGTTTTATAATGTAAGAAGTCTTTCTCAAGGACCTGGGAGCCATCCCTTTTTGAAATATAATCAGGAAAGATAGTGCCCCTGTGTCCCAGACTCTATAGGAAGATAGGTGCCGGGCTTCAGTGAGCTGCAGTTAGCAGAGATGGTCTAACCCGGCTGACCAACCTCACCCACTGCTCCAGCAGGATTCCACTAGCTCACCCCTGCATCTAAAAATCCTTTTCTTTTGCTTCAGAAAAGTTGACTTCATTCCCTCTCCTGGTGCAATCATCTTGATCCCTATTGTCATAGTCTTAAGGAAAACTTACTTGCCTTTTTAAACAAGGGTCAGGGGCAGTTTTTTTTTGTTGTTTTTTTTTTTTTCTTTCAGAGCATCACTGTGACCATTTGCTTCCACAGACCAGACTTTCCCAGAGAGGGTTACCATGCATAGTCTACTCATTTCCCATTTTGTGTTCCCATTACATGCTAAAAAACAAAATGCAGAATCATAGATTCTCTCATATTTTTAACATCAGTGATGTTCTTTGAAGCACCAAAGATACCAAATTCAAGGACATAGCCTCTTTGTTCCCCATGCTATCCCTCCCATTCAAAACGAGGAATTCAGAATATTGCAGGGATTCTCCTCGACCCATAGTCGTGAAACCATCCAAACGCCTCTCACATAACTCATTCATCTTTCTTCCAAAGGAAATAATCTTTAATCCTCAGCTCAGCTGCTACAGATCGAGCCCCTCTTCTGTCTTGTAAGAAAAGAATTCAGAGACCATGAAGAAGCTATGGAATGCTGCCAGAACATTCAATTATGGATCCTGTGTAAGTGACATGGTGGCAGGACAAGTATCCCATTCCAGCCTACTGAGTGCTATGGGGTATGTCATAGTTACTTGTTACTGTAATAGTTCCTAAATATTGGTAGAGGTCATTATCTACAGGTAAATGCATGCCACCAGAAGCAATGAGTGTTTTCAGAGCAAGCACAGAGCTTTGACTGCTAAGAAAGTGTACTCTACCGAATATGAGTGAAGGAGTAGAGGAAGACATCAAGAATCATGCCAAGAAAACCCAGTGACAAATTGTGCTTGGCCCCCTTCCTAAAGGCTACTTCTTCTGGTCTCCTCTTTTATTACCCTAAGTGAATCACCCTCTTATTTTGATGGTCATAACTGCCACACTTTCTTTAACAGAGCTGGAGGATGAACCTGAATATAATCAGAGAAAAGTTAGTAATACAAAGGTTTCTAAAAGTACATCTGGTACCTATGAGACACTTAACTCGAGTTTTCTAATTGAAGCAGAAGAGCAGTATGGAAATAAAAATCCATCATAGTTCAATCCCCATATGGACAGGGTCCCAGGAGAGAAGCAAATCCATCTGGTGTTTCCCACTGGGATGGGCAACAAGAATAGCAGTGACCACACTATGGTAGCCTTGCATTCCAAGGTGTTTGTTTCCCATGGCTGTGTTCACAGGGCTTAGCAGGATTGGAGCATGAAGTGTGTGTTAAAAATACAGGCTAAGTCACTGGGTTGAAAGGACATGGATACCAAGCCTCTTGGAGCTCCTGATGAAGTCAATTAAGGCCTTGATACATCTAAAAATAAATTCCTTAAATATCAAAGTGTTTAAGTTGTTTTTCAGGATTTGCCTCCAGAATCCACTCAGAGATGGTTTGGAGATGCTTTTCAAGAATGGATACTCGCAGAAGACAAGTTATCTGGTCAAATGACCTTTTGACATCATAAGCTGAAACTCCCTGGTCAGAACATTTTAGCTCCCCTTGAAGAAAAACACTTGACCTGTGAAGCAACATAATGACCACATACACCTGTGCAAAAGAGCCCTAAAGCTCCCCATTGTCACCACCCAATCAACAAGCAACTTCTCCCTTTTCCCTTCCAATAAATTCGCCACTAGCCACTAATTGGAGAGGCAAATCTGAGCTTATTGTCCCTGACTTCCTTGTTGGTTGACCAAACCATAAAGCTTTTTTTTTTTTTGCAAAAATCTATGCAATAGTATTGGCTTATGTGCACACCAGACCATGAACCCTCAATCAGTATGACAGTGACATGTTACCAAGTACAGAGTGCTGAATTTAATGGACATAATCAAATATGGAACCAGAGGACTTGAGATGTTGAGAAGAAGAAATAGTTGAGTGGTAAGCACATGGTGGTTTGAACTCATCCCCAAAATGCAAAACAGAGACCAATATCTGGGGTCTTATATTTCATTAGTAACACATAAAAATTTCAGTTATTTACATTCAAAAGAGATAGGCAAGGATAAGCCCAAGAAATATGACCAAGTCACTCATTAAGACCACATACTAGAAGAAAGCAATTCTCCATCTCTTCCACAAAGTCAGCTTGGTTACTGTCAGCCATCAGGGATTTTTCCCCCCTACTAAATAATGCTAAGATTAAGAACATACTGTTTTTTCTTCACAAGACTAGCTTATATATCATGAGCTTAACTGGCTGCCACTCACAAACACCTGCTCTTTACACAAATGTCCAGATATAAGATTAAATGAGATGCAATACATAAAGCACCTGGTATGATGCCTAGCACATAAGAAGCGTTGAAGTTAGATGGGCTTCAACGTTACTGGAAATGAGGAGTGGGCATACTTTTATATTTGAAGATACAAAAACAATCTCTTAATAAATATTACCAACAAGTGGCAGTAAGGTTTATTCAGACAGGTAGAACAACATTGAGTTATAACTTTTGTTGCCGCTGATTATTTTTTATGAATATCACATGAGCTTCTAATGGAATAAACTCCTTTAACCAGAACCTTTATTTAAGCTTCTTGAGAGACTTAATAGTAACAAGGATATTCATATTTTTTTCAGACACTGCTTAAGGCAAGCACATCTTACTAGTTTTCAAAACCTAATGTCTCCATCCAGGGAAAACAAATTGAATTACTCCATTGCACATGTGGAGAATTAGGCTCATGCACACATCAGGGATGCTGAGTGGGCTGCAGTAAATGGCATGGATAGGACCTCGCTGGCTGGCCATAGAGGAACTTGAGGAAGGCTTCAGTGGCTTATTGTTATTGGGATTCACAGAAATCCCCTTTGCCATCCAACAAAATCGCTCTCCTAGAATATACTTTTGAAGTGTATTCTGGCTTTAATAAAGCAAGTATTTAAGCCACATTGTAAAATCCAGACTGTCAATCTCTCAGGTCTCTGTGGCCACCTGACTGTGGGTTTGACACTTAGACGCACAGGGAGACACTGACACAATCCAACCATTTAAAAGTAAAGGGGTATGTGTGTGTTTGGCCACAGCCAAAGATTAGAGATGATTCGGAGACAACCAACATACCTTTACTTTGAAGAAGTTCCACAGGAAAGAAAACCTGATGAACTTCAGTTTCATCTCAAATGCAAAAGGTATCCACATTAAATCTGAAAAAAAAAAATTAATGCTATTCACTCTCCCCAGAAATACAAAGTATCACCG
>NW_026000221.1:19483802-19528098 GCF_001458135.2 Marmota marmota marmota
GGGGGGGGGGGGGGGGCGTGCCAAAACCTAGGCAGACTAAGGTTTAGTTGAACTGGAAGTTAGGGAAGAAGATCTTGTGAAAGCCATCAGGGTGGGGCAATTCCCAATGATGCTGACTATGGACACCAGCATCCTGCAAGTGGCAGAAATAAACAGCAGGCTCAGCACCTTCTTGGTAACCAGTGAGAAACTGGCGGTTCTCAAACCTGGAATGAACTGGGTAATTGTAATGTAGAGCCAGGGTGACATAAGCAGATCAGAACAAGGCATTTTTCCTGCCCCAGAGTGAAACAGATGTTGTATTCTGAATATGAGCTTTCGACTATTTTCAATAAGTTTAATCTGCACTTATTTATCTCTGTAATCAAAGATATAGTACATATCAGGAATTCAAATTTAATGAAGGATCACTAGTGAGCAAAAATATTACAATAAGCTTTAACTTTACTCTGTGTAACTGCTCGAAAACCCTAATATCTGCATAATATCTGATGAATCATTAAAGTTTTTATGTCATCATAAAGAATTTATGTGGAAGTTCAAAGTCATTCATGCGAGGTATTCATCACAATGTCTTTCATAGATTTTCGGTAAATCAATTATGATATTTTCATACAATGGGATTCTATGTAAACATTTAAAAAATTTAGTTTATTTTTTAATAGACAAAGCTGTCCATGACATATTATTAAGAAAGAAAAACACATTAAAACCAACATAGATAAAATAATGATTTTGATTAGTTAATTAATCGTGTGTGTGTGTATTTGAAAAATTCAAGAGGTGTAAACACTAATTTGGTTTTCTGTGGAAGATAAAGATGGATTTCATTTCCTTCTCTCTCTTCCTTATTTTCCTCCCTTATGCATTATTTAAATAATTACAATTTCTTCACATGTAAAATTTCCTTTCCAGAGTTCAGGTGGCTCTATCACATCCTCATTGCAGATTCATCAGATTTCAGGATCCTCACCACTCAGACCAAGGTTACAAAAGTGGAAAGGGAGGAGCTGAACTCTGACACCCTGTGGCCTGCGGAAGAGTCAGTCTCCATCATTTACGACCTCCACCCCTGCGACTGAGTGCCTCTAACACTGCTTGGGAGGAAAGGCGCTGGCCATGACCACTCTCTCTTCTGGAAATATTCAGAGTCAAAAAGGCAGAAAAATAGGTTTTATTCAAAGCCAGCTTTGATGGACAATAGAAGAAACTAAATTGTTTCAAAGGTTCTATTTCCAAAATCCCTGAAATTGAGCAGACATTTTCAAGGGGAAAAGGCAGGGGAAGAGAAGATGGCAGGATAGCGAGAGAGAAGGCAGGAAATGTACCTCGGCAGATTTAGTCGCCTGGTTAGACAGGCGTTCTCTGCTAGTGAGGATCACTAGTGAGCAAAAATATTAGCCACCTGTTAGGATTTAAGGTGGTACCCCCTCAAAACCATGAGAAAGCCATTCCCAATGTCAGATCTGGGTCCCAAATTTAGTCTCTTTCACCACCTGTCAAATTGCAACCCAAACTGGATAAATCTGTTTGACCCAGTACATCCAGTTACATCTATAGAACCTCTTTCTTCAGGGCATCTGCTTTGATATGCAATGAGACTAAATTATCTGGTATAAGTATTTCTTGATACAAACTCATGCAATGCTTTGAGAATAGTTGCACTTTGAGGCAGGTATCAAAATGCAGAGATGCCACTAATATGACATGACAGTCTTCAAAAACAGAACCATGGTAGGGATTTTATTTCTCTGATAGGTGGAGAGAAGAAATAGTAGGAGGGAGAAGTAAACACTATTAATAATGATAGTTGGAAATGTTTGGATACTTTCTTTGTGCATGATACTATATACTAAGTATTTTGGAAGAGTAAGGGATAGAGATATTATAAAGAATTCTATGATATGTGGAAAATTAAAATAAAACAAAAGGGAAGACTGAGGGTTCCTTAAATACCAGGTCAAGAGAACATGAGAGAACAGACTCCTGTCATATCTACGTCCAACTACACTTCTGATTCTGTGCAGCTTGCTATCTCTTGTAGTTTACATGATGAGAGGTACAGTTTTCAATAGAGCAGAACATTCCAGTCCCATAGATAGCAACCTCACCCTAACTCCCTTCCTTTGCCAAGAATTTCTCTTTCTATAATTTTTTCTATAATTTACCCAATTCCTTTTTTACAAAACAGCTCACTACCTAACTTGCACCAGTCTGAATTCTTGAGGAACAACTGACATAATTTCCCTCCCCATTGTGTCTTTTGCCTTTAAAAGTTGTTTGAAATCTGTAAGACTCCAGAAAATATTTCAGCTGGCCTAAAATTCATATCTCCAAAGCTGCAACTCAGATCAGCCCAAATCAATTCTTTGTTTTTTCATCAATTTGTGCCCAAATTTCTGTTAAGGGTCTAGAGATAAATGGACTACTACTTTGACCATTTTATAGATGAGAAAACAGATGCTTAATGAATTTAAAACTTGCCCAAGTATACACAAAAAATAATGAGCAGAACTGGGGTCACACTGGGGCAATCCGGCTTCATGTTCTGCCCTTTGGCAACTCGATGATGTTGTATAGTATATGTAGTTTCTAGACCTTTTTTAAAAAATCACAGTCCAGTTTGATTCCATTCTAAACACTGATTGTGTTAGTTTCTGGAGTAAGTAGATAATATAGGAGAATAAAACATAACCGAGGCCCTCTATAGGATTATACAGAAGTAGCCATTTTTTCCAACTATGAAAGAAAACCAAAATTCTCAAGTACCTTTTACCTTTTAGGTGAGTCGTCATCAAAGTGAGGTCCCTGGACCAGCATCATCTGACGCCTTATTAGAAACGCTGATTACGGAGCCCCATCCAAGACCTACAGGCTGAAACTTCTGGGGTCAGGCCCAGAATTTGAAATCAATGAAGCCTTACAAGGGAAAACCGTTCTCTGGGTGCTGGATCAGACATTTCACAACTTATCTCATTTAATCCTTACAACAGACTTTCAATGTCAATTCATAATTCCAGGTAAAGAAACCCAAGCAAGGAGAGCTAAAATAATGTTCCCCAAAGGCAGAGCTAGTTAGTGCTAAGCCTGGAGATCTAACTCCCATCCGTAGGAGCAGCAGCTGAGGTAGTGTGAATAAGATACCCATGTGTTTTGACTCTGCCACTAGTTTCAACACAACCTTCTTCATTTGCATGTGGCTGAGCTGTTAAAAGCACTCAGAGCATGCCGAGGAATACAATTGAATGGGAAACTAAGATACATGTGGGCATTTATCTCATAATAAGATTCTACTTATGAAAGGATGCAATCGTGTAATTAGACTCCGGGAGACCAGAAAGAAGAAAAAAAAAAGTGACTCTTATTTTAACTGCTTCCCAGTAATGGAGTGTTGCAGAGTTATTCACACAACAGATGCTGTGAAGATATGTGCTGATTCTGTGGATTGCTACATAACCTCACTGCAACAGAGCTTCCAATCCTCATGCGCAGAGACGTAAGTTCTCCCTAAGCAATGTCTAAGGCTTACAGTAGCACTATAAATTGAAGCTAATGGGAGAAAATGCAACTCCTTCATTCAGACTTTCTGAAAATATTTGCCTGTGATATTCTGTGCAATAGTGATTGCACCCACAAAAAAAAGACTATATTTATTCAGAGTCGGCTTCATTTAGAGAGCCAGATTAGGGAGGGTAATCAAATGCATTTCACTTTTACCTAGTAAATAAGTTAAATGGTCCCTGTGGTTATTCATTAAAACTTTTATGGTATGTTCATCAATTACCAAACAGCTTGAACAAAGCAGAGGTAAATTAACTTTCCGAAATCCACATGGCTTGCCAAAAGGAGTGTACTCACTCAAAGCAATTTCATTGGTTTAAAGTTCATCCAAAATACTATTAGCTTAGAGTCCAATTTTGAACTGTCAAGGGGAATATATACAATGGTAATTTCAGATCATTATCATGGCATTCCAATGCAAATGGCCACAATTTAATTCATTATCACTAACATTACATCTTTATTTTGCTACCAACTGGTGACTGACATTTCCAGGGTTACAAGAAGCAAATGCTAATTAGACCACCGTGTACTCTTACCCTTTCCTTCTTTCATTGTATTTTTCTATCTTTAGGGAGACATGCGGGAGACCACTTCTGACCAGCTGCTGGCCCTTGACACTCCTCTCCAACCCTGCTCCAGACCATCACCCCCAGCATAAAATGAAGTTCCTGTGGCTTTCCAATTCTGCGCATTGTGTCTCTGAAATGGAGCCTGTGTGATGAAATGACCTCTTCCTTAAGCCATCCACCCAACCTAATTTAGGAAATCTGAAGCCATCTCCAGGGCGACAGAGCATGGGCATTAACATGAAAACAAACTGCTCTGAAAGTTCAAATTTGCATTTAGACTGGACCAAAGAGGAAGAAATGGCTTTCCATGCTGTTCTTTGCCTCCATCGCCACAGTTTCACAAATCCCATACTAATCCTCGAAATGATGCGGGAGGGGAACTTCCTCAGTTCCTCTCATTCATGCTTAGGCGGACCCATCTCTGAAACCATGCCTTCTCATTCTCAATGCAACATAAAAAAGAGTTGCAAAATCTCTAGCTCCAGTGAAATATCCGATGTGTTCAGATGAAAGCAACTGGAAGAATGAAGTCAAAGATCCTCAGATCTTCAAGATACAGATTCAGAGAGAAGATACACAATATAATTTTTTTTTCACTTCCTTGATGTGAAACAATAATTCTGCCTTTAAGATGAGGTCTATCTCCAGAAATTCCATGAAAATGCTATTCATTTAGTTATTATGCAGCTTCAATAAATAACAACAACAACAACAATAATAATGGTAGATGGAACTCTATCAATGATAATTAAGTGGCAAGTACCCAGCAATTTGCTTCGTATACTTTAGTCTTCAGAACAACCCTCCAAGATATGAATTTGGTAACCAAACAAGAAAGAAGAGCCCCAGAGAGTTAGCATCTAGTGCAAGCAGTAACTCCACTTACCCAAGTTTCATTGAGAGTACAGTTTCAATTGACCTCCTTCTCTTCCTCAATCACCACCCTCTTCCATAATCACATTTCCTGCCCTATCCAAGTCAGCTTCTTTCACTCAGATCCTCCTCTCAGGGTCTGGTTCTGGGGAAGATGGTATGATCAACAGAAGATGGTAATGATCTACTGTCTTCTGTTGTCCCACAATAACTATATGTTGAATGTGGAATGAATAAATAAACTGTTCCACTGTTACCAAAGTCAGAAGCAGACAGAGTAATAGATAATAAGAAAGTTTTTTAATTTTTTATTTGTTTTAATTAGTTATACATGACAGTAGAATACATTTATGCACTTTGATATATCATACAGAGATAGGATATAATTTCATTTTTCTGAATGTACATGTTGCAGAATCATATGGTCATGTAGTCACATATATACATACAGTAATAATGTCTGTTTTATTCTACTATCTTTCCTATCCCCACATCCCCTCCCCTCCCCTCCCATCACTTCCCTCTACCTAATCTAAGGTAATGCTATTCTTCCCTAGTGTCCCCGGACCTTGTTGTGAATTAGTATCCACATATTAGAGAAAACATTCATACTTTGATTTTGTGGGATTGGCTTATTTTGCTTGGCATGATATTCTCCAACTCCAACCATTTACTGGCAAATGACATAATTTCACTCTTCTTTAAAGCTAAGTGATATTCCATTGAGTAAATATACCACATTTTCTTTATCCATTCATCTATTGAGGGACACCTAGGTTGGTTCCATAGTCTAGCTATTGTGAATTGAACTGCTATAAACATTGATGTGGCTGCATCACTACAGTATGCTGATTTTAAGCCCTTTGGGTATAAACCAAGGAGTGAGATAGCTGGATCAAATGGTAGTTCCATTCCCAGTTTTCTGAGGAATCTCCATACTGCTTTCCATAGTGGTTGCACCAATTTGCAGTCCTACCAGCAATGTATGAGTGTACCTTTTCCACCATATCCTCACCAACATTTATTGTTGCCTGTAATCTTGATGATTGCCATTCTGACAAGAGTGAGATGAAATCTTAAAGTAGTTTGGATTTACATTTCTCTAATTGCTAGAAATGTTGAACACCTTTTCATATATTTGTTGATAGATTGTATTTCTTCTACTATGAAGTGTCTGCTCAGTTCCTTAGCCCATTTATTGATTGGGTTATTTGGGGGGTTTTTTTGGTGTTAAGTTTTTTGAGTTCTTTATATATGCTAGAGATTAATCCTTTATTGAAAGTGCATGTGGTAAAGATTTTCTCCCAATCTGTAGGCTCTCTCCTCATGTTATTAATTGTTTCCTTTGCTGAGAAGAAGCTTTTTAATTTGAATCTATCTCATTTGTTGATTCCTAATTTTACTTCTTGTGCTTTAGGAGTCTTGTTAAGGAAGTCAGACCCTAGGCCAATATGGTGAAGAATTGGGCCTATTTTTTCTTTCATTAGGCACAGGGTCTCTGTTCTAGTTCCTAAGTCTTTGATCCACTTTGAGTTGATTTTTGTGCAGGGTGAGAGATAAAGGTTTAATTTCATTTTGCTACATATAAATTTCCAGTTTTGCCAGCACCATTTGTTGAATAGGCTATCTTTTCTCCAGTGAATGTTTTTGGCATCCTTTTTCTAGTATGAGATAACTGTATCTATGTGGGTTTGTCTCTGTGTCCTCTATTCTGTACCATTGGTCTATAAGTCTATTTTGGTGCCAATACCATTACTTTTTCATTACTATAGCTCCGTAGTATAGTTTAATGTCTGGCATTGTGATGCCTTCTGCTTTGCTTTTCTTGCTTAGGATTGCTTTAGCTATTCTGGGTCTCTTATTTTTCCAAATAAATTTCACGATTGCTTTTTCTATTCCTATGAAGAATGTCATTGGGATCTTAAAAGGAATTGCATTAAATCTATATAATACTTTTGGTAGTATAGCCATTTTGATAATATTAATTCTGCCTATCCAGGAGCATGAGAGAGGAATTTTTTAATGGAAAAATTTGAAATACTTTTCTCTATACCCAAATCCAGCTAGGCTAGAAAGCATTTATTCTTTAACATGATTGATACATATATAATTCAATTTAAGGTTTAAGAAACAATTCCAATTAGGTAGGTGTACCTTACTTGGAAATATGCCTTAGAAAACTGGCATGTGATAGCCAGTGCTGTCGTTATAATAGCTAACACTTGATACAGCTGTTGTAGTATGAACTTGGGCCCCCCAAAGGAAAAATTTCTCAATAACAACATTCTAAAACTGGTTTTCCTCATCCATCATCTAATCATTAATACATTTCACTTTAATAACTCTGTGCATTTCAGATGGAGAGCAAAGGGAAGCCTTGTGTATTGCATGTGCTATTGCTTCCATACTTCTAAAAAAAATGTATCCTGCTGAAAAAGTACATGCCCTGGGGCCTGAGACTAATAGGAATTTCGAGGCCTGTTTCATGTTTGCAACTTAATCTGTCTTTGTCCCCCATCTTAGCCAGCAAATACAATTTCATAATAACACAACTCATCTCTGTGTTTTTGAACTTGGCTTTGGATGGGGGATCATTGTGTCTCTGCCTTCAGATGTCTAACTTTGATGTATTCTGTTTCAAAGGGAGAGATAAAACCCAAAGTTCATTCTCACAATGGGACATCCTTTAAAGCCAAAGAGAAATGTTGGTCCTCTTTGTGGCACACAGCAGCCCAGATTCACTTTGAGATTCTCTCTTGAAAGTCCCTGGGCAAGTGCAAAAACAGCTTTCAGTGATTTATTTTGTGCCACTGTCAGAACAGAATTGCTGTGGCTGTCTCCATTGCACAAGGGGGTGGCCAGAAGTTGTGGGAGTGAACCAGGGCAAAGACCTCGGGGGAAATAGGTTTCCTCGTTTCCTCTTCCTAATTACTGGCCACAGAGCTAAGCTCTTCAGAGCTAATGGCTCCACTGGGTATAAATACCATCAGTATGTATTTTTGGAAGTCTAAATCTGGACAGAAGAAATAGGGGATCTATTCAAACCTACATTCTCTCTCCTTCCTTCCTTCATATTCTCATTCTCTCTCTTTCTCTCTCTCTTTCTCTTTTTCTCCATCTTTTCCTTTCTCTTCCTCCTTTTTAAACTATAATTATACAAAAAAAGACTTTCGTATATTTCTCTATTAGACACAATGCATTTCTCTTTCTAAACCTTCCTTATTTCTATTGCTCCTTTAATTTCCCATGCCATTTGTCTCTTCAGCTTCCTGTGATCTTGAGTAAAGCTCTTCCTAAATACCGTTTGTCCACCTTCAACTTCTTCTAATAGATTTTTTTACTTCTACAGGAATGTGTAAGTTTTCCTTCTTTTTATATCCCCAGTACCTAAAATAAAGCCTAGAATGTATAATACACCCAATAACATATTGAGTGAATGAGTGAAGGAAAGACTAAATAAAACTTTCATCATTTGCTCTTCTCTGAATCATTCTCCTTTGTTTAAATACACTCATAAATGGCCTGTCTTGGAAAAAAACACCCTAATATTCTTGAATTCTGTACCCCCTAAAATCATTAATTTGAAAGCACAAAAATCACATATTCTTTCTTGTCCTTTTTTCCACTGAGAAACAATTTTATAACCCAAGAAATAAAACAAGTGTCCACCCCTTAAAAGACAAGGAATATTATCTCAGCAGAAACTAAAATATAGGAGCTGTCATCCTCTCCTCCACACCCACTCCCACCTTTCTTGGATGACATATTGGATCAACAGCTTACCTCTGTTACAGTTCCTACTGGTAGGATGTCAATCACGGTTTCAGTGGCACCTATGGTAGAACTGGGCACAAGTAGGATCTTGTATCACCGGGGATAATGCTTCATTGAATAATTTGCAAAATATTTTCCAAGTGTCAAAACTTCAAGATATCAAGCTACACATGTTAAAGGAGGTTTTTTTTTAATCAAATGGCAATCCAACACCCAATAAACATGACTTCAGAAGGAAAATAAAACATGCAGATGGGGAAAACATGGTTGAAAATAATTTATCTCATAATGGAGTTTCAAATTTAAGTAGTGCTATGAGTTTAGAGCAGGGAGGTTCAGACCAGCTGGATAGGTCACAGAAAGTTTCAGCGAGGAGATGACCCTTTAACACAGACTTGAAGAAATTAATTAATACATGAACACTTTCCAGTAATACACTCTTAAAAAGTTAAAAAACTTAGAAGCTCTAATTTGTTGTGTTTGACAATTTCATGTTGTAAATACTCTTATAATGGCCAGCAACTGGTTGTCAGAATTCCTAGAAGCTTAATAGCTAGTTCTCCTGAGCAAGTTCCAACACACCACTGTTGGTAAATTTCTAAATAGGCCCACGCAGTGGTTTGTGAGTTGCAAAGGTCTAGCTGTCTTCCTATAAAGAATCTGCTATTGCAATGAAGGAAAAGTGGTTTAGGGACGAGAACTTGGTAGACTTTGAAGTGCTTTTAGCTTAACCCACTTCAAAGAGTCCTGGTTACACCTGGGAAAATTGTCCTCTGTCTCTGAATAGCTCTGGGTCTCAGCAGTGTAAAGAGATACCAGCATCTAAAAGTTTGATCTTCTGTCCCTGTCTTCTAAAATCTAAGAACTCTACAATCCTGTAGTTTTAAGAATAGTAAATCTATAAGCTCTTTCTATAAAAATTTTCTTTTTGAAGAGGCAGTCATGGAGGAAACAATGAAGTGAGAACAGAAGATGCCCGTGTCTCCCATGAAAACCAAGTTGGCTGGGGATCAGTGTTTCTTTGGGCACTTGCCTGATGAGGGGAGAGAACTTGGCAAAGGTAACCCAGGCTTCTGGATGTGCTTATGTTTTTGTTTACTGAGCCCAAGGGTTTATTTCTCAAATGAATTTCTCTTTTTTTTTCATTGTGATGGTAGTAATCATGAAAATCCCCCTGGTAATAAGCTCTGCGAAGGTTTCCTGGCAAAACAGGCTGTAAATATTGGCCTTATGCCACGTTTTCAATATTTTGGTTTTGAAATGCTATAGCCAAAATGCTCGGGAGGCCTTTTCAGGCAATACTCATTGTTCTGACCTCAGCTGCAATCCTAAAAAAAAAAAGGCTCAATACCTTGTCTGGCTGCCATCATCCTGGGCACAAGTAGAAAAGACACCTCTCCAGTTCCATTCCTTGGTGCCCAGCCCTCAGAATGAGCAGAGAGATGTCTACAAGGGTTTCTTCAGTGGGTAAGAGTTGGCTTATTTGAACACCAACATTCCTCTTGGATATCTACTGCTATGATTCTAAGCCATTTGGTCCTGAGAAAGTTAAACTACAAATGAAAAAGACATGAAAGCAGGTCAACTGGAAGTGTGGCTTCCATGAGTTGGTCATTGACTTACAGTGTCACCTGGACTTCATCATCTCTGCCTGTCAATCTCAATATCCTCATCTACAAAAGAAAGGTGTCTGATAACTCCTAGTCTTTCGTTCAAATCTACAAATCTAGAAATCTTACTGCCGAGGGAGTAGTAAACTTTTTTCTCACCATTGAACTTTATCTAAGAGGCTGATACACTACACTGACTCTCATCCATGTGGTACCTACAAAATTGGACTTTAGAGGACCCAAGAATCAAAGACAAAGGATCTGTCCATTAAGTTGCTCACAGCTGGGCAGGAAAACCCACAATAGAAAAAAATTATTAGGATAGTACAAAGACACATTCCCCCCATTCCCTCCAATGAGTTATAATCTCTCATGGGTCATTGAAATTATATAATAATATACATTAAGGATACATTAAGTCAGCTGAGTCTCTCGGTAGGTTTGACCTAGTCCATGGATCAGTTTATGATAAACAACACTAATCAAATTATGCTGGAGAGTTCTCATCTCAGCCAATCTCATATTTGTTGATTCACTAAGATACCTTCCATAGTATCTATATAACCATGAGAATCAAGTAAACAAGGGTTTTACCCTCAGCTCTGCCACTTACTAACTTTGAGATGTGACACAGTTTGTACTCATGGGTCAGTTTTCTCATTCACATGAGAGAATATTTTGCTCTTCATCCCATGCCTCAAGGGCAATGTCTAAAAAGAGGCCAACATATTAAGCACTCAATAAATATAACCCATTATTATTTTTAGAATTATACATGCATACATATCATAGACCTTCTGCTTGTTTTTAACCTAGTCCACAATGTTTATATGAAGCAGCAATTATTTTCATTGGATCTGCAAAGTATTCATAAACAATTATAATACTAACTTTAAATTTTCTTTCCTATCAAGACAGGTATGTCTAATTCAAGGTTCTCAATCCTACATTAATCCTCTCTCTCCTATCTTTGTCTCAAATTATGCATGCCACTATATTCTAACAAAGAGTTATAATTGCTCCTAAGGAGGTTTATTCAGGTATCTATGGAAACAGAAATAAGAAAATCCAAATGTAACCAGTTCAGCTGGGGTGTCCAGGAAGAGTTTTAGAAAAAAGTGACAATCCTTGAGTTGGACATTAGAGAGGACACATAAAGGGGTTCCAATATTATGCAAAGGCACTGGGACATGAAAGCCCAGGTTGCCTTGGGTAGCTCAGGACATCCACAGTGAAGAATGCACCATGAAAGAATGTCAGGGGTCCAGGAAGTAGTTGGGAACCATATCTGAGAAAGCCTTGAACACTATGCTAAGGAACCTTAACTTTACCCAGAAAACCAGAGTGAGCCCCTGCAGGGTTTGAAGCAGGTTCCCTGCATGAGGAGACTGGCATTCCTAAATTTCACACTGGAGCCGCATTAGGGCTGCATCCTAGGAGCAGAAGACTGAAAGTGAGGAACTGCAGACTAGGCAGCCCCCACTATCCCATTTTTCCAAATTATTATTGTGGTAAAATATATATAAGAAAACATTTACCATCTTGATTTTTGAGTGTACGGTTCAGTGTATTAAATACATTCACAATGTTTTGCAACCATCACTGCTGTTCAGTGTAACTTTTTTTTTTTAATTCATACAACATGGCCTTATTCACCCATATCTTACTAGTCATCCTGCACTCATAAAATGACAGAAAATCATATATGCTGTTTTTAAGTTTGAATGAGGAGGGTAAGTAGAGAAGGGTGGAAGAAAATCAAAGTGTGATCAGCAAAAATTTTGCCATCTACTGCCTTGCTAATTGGCTCTTCATGTCTTGCTAGTTTTATGGACATTTCCCATTTGAGAATAAATCTAAGGCATGATTCATCCCTAATTATCAGAGAGAGAGGGAAAACAAACATAAACCAAGGACCTCATTTGAATCATTTATTTCTTTTAACTACTTAAAGATTATAGCCACAGGCTTTTCACTAACTTATAGGAAAGAAAATACAATAAATAGGTGAAGACTATTCCTCTAGAGGGTGTTGGGAAAGTAATCTCATCAATGAGTGTTGTGGAGACATTTTGATGTGCGCCCTCTGCATATCTAATTAGTAGCCCCAGCAATCTGTTCCAGCACTAAAGGAACATTTCTAAACCCCCTCTCCATTGTTCAGTTGCAAGAGGATTTTGTCTCGGGCGGGGGATCCTGTTATTAAAAAAAAAAAAAGATATGAGTACTTATTGAAAACTGTTAAGTGTTAAAAACGTTACTTAGATATGAAATAATTATAATATTAATTATATGCATGTGGTGATTGAAAATTTACTATGTGTCAGGCACTGCAATAAGTTTTTTAATCATTTAATGTCTAAAGTAGGAACTGTGATTCCTATTTTACAGATGAGGAAGCCAAAGGAACTATCCAATGTCATTATTGTTAGTTGGAAAATGAGAACCTGGATTTGAGTCCAGATCCCCATGAGCCTCAAAGCCATCCTCTTAACATCATGCTGTCCTGATGTACAGAACGCTTAACAGTCAGAATCCACTGAGTTTCTCACCATCTTCTATGCAAAATTCTCTCTCCTCTCTAGGAAACCACACTCTCTTCTTGCTACTTTGAATTAAAATATCTCTTTCTGGAGCTTTCTTGGTCCTTCATCTGGTGATTTTCTCCTCCTACTCCTTCAGCCCTCAATTCCGATATTATTGATTTTTTAATCAGGAATTGCTTATAAAAAAAAAGTAAATTAACTAACCAAATGGTTCCCTTCTCTACTTCTCAAAGCATTAGCTCAAGTAAGAGTGGCATTAGGTCTAGCACATCTAAATAAATATTAGTGGATTAGAAATTAAAATCTTATATTGATGAATATACTAAAAATGCTGACATATTCCACAGTTCATGTTACTTAAATCAAAATGCTATAGCGTATTTATAGCTGAAAAATGTGTTTTAAGAGTTAATATTTGGGCTGGGGTTGTAGCTCAGTGGTAGAGCATAGCCCAGTGCATCTGAGGCCCTGGGTTTGATCCTCAGTACCACATATAAATAAAGAAAATAAAGGTATTGTGTCCACCTAAAACTAAAAAAAAATATTTTTTAAAAAAGTTAATATTTGCAATGTAGGTGTCCTTCAATAGATGAATGGATAAAGAAAATGCAATACATATATACAATGGAATATTACTCAGCTATAAAGAAGAATGAAATCATGGTATTTGCCAGTAAATGGATGGAACTACAAAGTATCATGCTAAGTGAAATGAGCCAATCCCCCAAAACCAAAGTCCAAATGTTCTCTCTGTTATGTGGATGTTGATTCACAATAAGTGGGATAGAGGGAGGATTGGACAGGGGTGGTGGTGGAATGAGTGGAGGGATGGGAACAGGAAAGACAGTATAATGAATTAAACAAAACTTTTCCACGTTCATATATGAACACACGGCCATTGGAACTCCATATCATGTACAACTACAAGAATGGGAAGTTATACTCCATGTACGTATGATATGTCCAAATACATTCTATTGTCATGTAGAACTAAAAAGAACCAAAAAAATCTAGGGCAGAAGATAATATTCACAACCATCAAGAAAAAAAAAAGAGTTAGTATTTACAAGGTTGGGAATGTAGCTCAGTAGTACAGTACTTGCCTAGCCTAGCATGCATGAGGCCCTAGGTTCAATCCTCAGTACCAAAAAAAAAAAAAAAAAAAAGAGTTAAGAGTTGCAGCCTGAAATTCAGAAATGTGAAAATCCACAAAACTAGATTGGTGAAATCATAAAAATCATTCTTTCAGGTGAAGTTTTAGATTTATTTTACAATTACTCTCAGAATCTGAATATATCATCTAAGCTTGTCAAAAATGAGAACACTCATATGTTTTAAAATATGCATCAACACTATTACAAGAAGGTTCAAACATACTAGAGGAAAATGAAAACTGGAGATATGGTGCTCAGATCCTTCTCAAGAAAGAATCCACTGCCCAGGTGCAGGTATTGCCATTAACTGGCAACGGGCAGCTCTGAGCTTGATCAAGGTCATGTGACCTTCACAGCCAACATCCTATGCTTCCCAGAGCATCCTGGGAAGTTTCTGAGCAAGGCCATGGTAATAATGGCCAGCCATTTGTCATTCTTTTCTAGAGCTCTAAGAATATACTTTTTGAACTCTTTCCTCTATTTTGTACTACTTCCCAGGAAATCGAACCAATAGATATTAAACACACGCGACTGCACGTGCACACGTGTACACACACACACACACACACACACACACACATAAACACACACACCAGTAGGCAGGAATGGCCAAATAGAAATGCAGGTGCTCATACTGCAAAAATTATGGAGTTTAAGAGACTTTGTAAATGCCCCAAACTAGGCTCCAAGAAATAGTGGAAATTCTATTCCTTGTTCTCTGCTCACCTCCGCTCCATGTAAAAGGCTATTTTCTTGTGCTGTTCACACCTAGGTAGAGATACAGATATTTAAAAATATATATATTTAACTTTGACTTATTGTTCTGTAATGTATTTAATTACTAGTCCCATCAATTTGTCATCTAAAGTAATACAAAAATAAACAAACAGAAAACACACACACTAATGCCCAGATCATATAAAGTACCAAAAACTTGGTTAGCATCTAGTATGTACTTAATACAAATTAGCTCTGGTTTTTCCTAGAGGAATTACTCTCATTTTATCACTTAATGCTCAAATATTCCTATTAATTAGTAATGATTTGCATACTATTAAAGGCATCATATTCTATACATTCTCCTCACTTCTATGCATGAGATCTATTATTATAACAGCTGTGACTTATTCTATTTATTAATGAGATTGATGTTAGTAGATGTTATCTATTTTGCTCATCAGAATACAATCCTGACTAATCACAAAAAAACCTTCCAGCTTTTCTCTCTACCTCCAACTACTGGACATGTCAGTCAAAAGGTCATCAATGAGCATTAAGAGAAAGGTTAATTCTTTTTTTTTTTCTTTTACATTGCCCGAGCAGGGTCCCCAGAGAATACTATGTAACCCAGAAAGATAGGCAAACCTAAGGATCTGGGTGGTAAACCACGCTTGGCACACTCCACTCGGTTATTCAGCTATTTCCTTTTGTGTGTCCATTCCTCATTCTGCATTCAGTAACAACAACAACAAAACTTCAAAACTCCGTACATGCAAGGTTAAGTGTCAGATATTAGGAATTCAGAATATTTAAAGATAGCCTCTTCCCCCTTTGAGTCTACATGCCAGGGAAGATAATGAAGGTATTATTCCTTGTGTCGACCTCAAGAGAATTGATTTTGTTTAAAAATATGTCCTACTGTCTCATGTCATATTTAGAAACTTCGCTCTACTGAAAATAATTGGCATTTAAACTTTGAAAAAAATTAAAATGCAAAATTATATAGGTTAAAAAAAAGGAAACTTTTCCTCTACCATCATTCCCCAGCTATAATCATGGAAAGAATTTTCTACATGCAAGTCCATGAATGTTTGCACGTTTGTGGAAAGATGTGTGCAAAAAAATAAATAAATAAATAAATCCACATATTTTTTTACACTCAAGAGTCTATTACTGATTTCCTTTTTTATTAGTAGATATTTTACTTAATGGCACAGCAATATTTTGAGCTAAATTTTCTCATCACCATCTCCTGAGCCTGTCCTCCTGCTTCATCTGAAACTTTCATCTTTAATAGTTTTTTTCTTTCCCCCTGAATTAGCCTTCTATTTCCCCTTTGACCAAAGAATCAAGTAATCATTACCTTAGGAGCAATTTTGCCAGAGAGAGAATATCAAATAGTCATCTTTGCTATGTCCTTAGATTTTTCTTCTTAAAAACCATGTCTAAAGTTCAACTTCTGTTCCTCGAATTTTTTCCTTCAATTGTACTCTCGGGACAAGAAATCATAATGTCATCTCTCCTAAGTACCTCATGGTGACTTTCAGAGCGGTAGGATTTGTCAGAAGGCCACATTTTCATCCCTCTCTGACTCCCACCTTTGCCCTGGCCACATTTCTACCTTCTCAGTCCTAACACTGATGTCCTCAGTCCTGAGCTGATGAGGTCAGGCAGGATCTTGGAATGGCTGCTGGTCCTTATTCAGGACAAGCGCTCCCTGAAGGAGGCCGGTCCTCTAAAGGGCCACTACAAAGAGGGCACAGTCTTAACCTCTGCTGTAGCTCCACCTCCTCATTAGCAAAGAAAAACTAAAGAAGAAATGAGGAAAAGTTCCCCTTTGTTTTCTTTTATGGAACTTTAGAGCTTTGCAGAGATATTAAAAAAAAAAAAAAAAAAAAACCTGAAAGAGGGTTGCTTTTAACTCTGAAAATATTCACCTTTAACACAAGGACGCTACCCTTGAACTTCAAAACTGTGTCCTGCCTAAAAGACCAAAGGGTTTCTAGGATAGATTTGGCCTCGTGGTTTCTGAGCACTTTTCCTGTCGATTTACTATTCTCATCTCACGTTTGACTTCTTTACATTTTTTTTTCCCTGTGTGATCTAGAGAAAGGATTGAACTGAATTATAAGGCGCTTCTATAGCAGGTATTCAGAAGCATTTAAGAGGGGAACCCTCTGACACAGATCTGACATTCTCTCCATTTATATGATTGAGAAAACAAAGTATAAAAAGGTAGGAAGGTTATATCAAGCTCGGTTTTCAGCCTACCCACCAGTGGGATAAAACTCCGGCTTTCTAGTTAGTTACAGGTATGTGGATATCTTTTTTCCCCCCTGGTTATTAGTGTCCAAGTATATTGTGAGGTTATTGGAGACAAAATCAGTCCATGCAGTATACATCATTTTATTAATAATTCATACCCTGGATATTAAATAAAAGATCACTTCTAAGACTACAGCAGTGAAAATATTACAATTATTAGCCAAAAATATAGCTTTAGAAAGCATTATAATTTTAATGGATGTCACCAGTCTCCATAAAGGGATTAGTTGATGTAGTTAAAGACTTAGAAACCACACAGATTCACAATTGATGTGATAGTTACAGATTGACTCTTGGAAATTAGTCACTCATTTAAGTCCAGTCATTCTAATACTTGACTAACAATAGAAACAGTGAATATCATCCAGAACTTACCCAGTGTTAAAATTTATTTTCTACCATGCCATTTCATAGCTGAGAGGTCTAATACCTAAAAACATTTGCAGATTAACTGATGTCCTTGGAACAATTGGACAAACTACAGGGTAGCATTGTTCTGACACAGGCATATCCCAGCTTACTTAATCCTATAATCCCATTTATTTATATTTTAAAGAATATTTATTCAAATCATGTTGGAAACAAAATAAACTACTCAAGAATAATAACAATAGATTGACAGCCCAGCATTGATAATACCCCTAAAACAACTTACTGGCTTTAGGCGAGTAAGTTACTTAGTTACACTATGCTATAGTTCTACTCATCTATAAAATGGGAATGTACATTATACAGATGGTGTGCATGAAGCTGTACTCTAGACAACTGGGCTTGCTTTCTGATACTCTTGGGTTCATTTCATTCATGAGCATACCAGAAGGTGAGAAGACCCTGTGAGGTTCTCTTACCTGACCTGCCTCCACAAGGCAAGATATCATTAACACCTGTAGCAAGACATGCAATGTTAAACTCTCCCACACTGTGCCATGGAGGAGAACATGATGGGAAATAGTGATACATTCATCACTGTTGAGAGCCACCCATGGACTATATATGTACCATATCAGCATGGAAACCCATTGAATGGAAAAATCTGGTATTTGGGAACTTCCAGGGACAATACCACTGGTGAAGACTGCCCAGATTCATGTGAATTTCTATTCAGCTCTGCCAAAAAGTCCCACATAGCACAGAAAATGGGGGTGACCTGCTGTAGCCACAGCCTCTCTGAGTTGGGTGTAGGCTGCCAAGATGCCAATCAACCTGTTGACTGCTAGACAACATGAAGCAAGACTCCACCCCTGAAACCTTATCCCTGCCTTTGATGCACCCCCTTAAGTAACCCACCTGAGCCATTTTTTTTAATTGTTCAGCTTCAGCTCCTGTGTGGGCTGGACCTATCAGGCGCGCTGCTTTAAACTCTGTTCTTTGACTCTGTCTTTTATTTCTTCACTAATTATTTCAGACTCTATTTTCTCAGGTGGCTTATCCCGTCTTGGGCAGGAGAAATTATCCTGGTGAGGCGCTGGCAGCCTCGAGATACATCCCTATTAGCATAATCCACAATTGTGGTACCCAATTTTGAACTATTGGGTAAAAAAGTTGCCATTTTGTTCTTCTTGAAAGGTATGCTAGCGGATATTGAAGCCAAAAGACATGGAAGAGAAGTCCCTAGTGTGCACCAATTAGTCTTGTGACCTTGACACAGTCATTTTTTCTAAACTGCAGTTTCCAATTGTATTAATAAGGGATATTATCTGCCAGTTATAATGCCTATGACCAAAAAAACTGTTTACCTAAGAAAACAAGAGCCTTTTTTATTTAGTACTCCAGGTTGTGCTTTCCAGGTGTTGTCTCATCTCGCCTTCACTATAAAATAGGGATAAATAGGAATCTATAAAATAGGAAGAATAAGCTCAGAGAGGTGAGTCATTTCCCCAAGGTCACAGAAGTGGTTAGACTAAATTTCAGCTCCAGGGACTCCAGGACAAATGAGCCTTTATCTACCATAACATATACATCCCTGATTTACTGAATGAAAGAGGGGGGAAATGAGCTTGCTAGTCAACAAGCTTTTTGTGCAAAAAATGCATTCTTATAAAGATGACTCCATAAATGAAAGGGATTCTTACCATCACATTTTTGTTGGCTCAAAACATTAGTGTTTGGTAAAGTAGTTGCCTACATTCCTTATACAGTGTTGGACCTACCTGAAACTTAAGCCTCAAAAAAGGATTGCTCTTGTTGAATCCCGCTTTACTGAGATTTATGAATAAAGGGGATGACACATTTCTCTATTCCTTTGAACATCTCATGCACTTTCTACCAGTATCTTCCATTTGGGTGACTGAAAGAAAAAAAAATTAGAATATAACACTTCTGAAATAAGGTTGTTGTACATGACTCAGGCTCTATATACATTTTCATATTTTATATTCACTGTTCAATTCAATCAAAAATTATTTGAGCACTTATTATGTGCCATGCAGGAAATCTACAACACCTCATGGGATGAGAGGCATGTACCTGCCTTCGTGAAACATTCAAAGAGATTGACATTACTTCAGAGCAAAGCTGCAAGACAGTATATCATCAAATTACTTGTGAATTGCATGCTCAGAGATATCTTTCCCACAACTGAGGTACTAAAAATAATTTGATATTAATATTCCTAAACATTCTATCTTATCCTAACACACTTTCTACTAGGTGGCCCTATTTCATCAAGCTAATGTCTTAGACTAAAAGCAGGAGGGAATTTGGGGATGTATTGGGGGAGGAAATAAAGTAAAATAAAGCAGAAAACCTTTTATTGCAAGATACCCTGAGCTCAGAAACACTGACCGCATGACCGATGGGTCATTTCTATTTGATGCCAGGTGGAGGTGTTTAAATTCTCAGTTTTGAAGTTGATTGAAAATCAGATCATATCATACTGTCTGCCAAATCTCAACTTTCAGCTATTATTCTCCTCTTAACTTTTTTTTTTGAACGTTCTCCTACAACAAAAGAAGAGGTCTGTTCTCTTATTCTTCAATTTTCTACTGCTCTTTTTGGGATCATAAGCAATTGACAAAAGATATATATATATATATTGCTTTGCTCTTAAAATGTGTGCTCTGTTGAGCAGTTTAGGGTGAATCATGATACTATCATCTTTCAAATATTAACCAAAGCATCCAAGGAATCATTTTTAATATTTTCCTCGCCTGAGAAGTTTGGGCCAGAGTGTACAATTTCAGAAAACACTAATAAAAACTATGATTAGATAGTAGACATATAGTGAATTTACTATATATCTACGTCCACTTTTATCTATGTCCAGGGAAAGGACTCCAGATTAAAGAAAACTAATTTTCTACTTTAAAAGTATCTATTTTACATGGTACTTACCATCACTGTAATTTCACATTGTTCTTCTATTGGTGATATCCATATCTTTTATTTTGGCTCATGTCACAGTTTGATCTTGGTCTTATTTTAACAGCATTTGAGTTTTGAAGGGAAGGATGGTTCTTCTCTCCTCCAGAGGTTTTTGTTTCATGTATCAGAAGCTCCTCTGACTTCTCTTACCTCCAACTAAGTCCTTCTCTGGGGGGAAGAACTATTTGATTTAAAAAAAATTTGCAAGGATACACTACATGTGTGTAATTTATTTTCCTTCTTTTCCTCCCATATACAAGTTACCTACAGAAATTATATATTGAATTCTATCCCGTGGGATTGAGGTTTGTCCCAGACCAGTGTCTTAAGAACATGGTGATGTTTGTTTAATTTTAACTTTCATTACTGAAAAGCATTCTTCCAAGAGATACTAGCTGTATTCGCTAGTTTCACTTGTATTAATAGTAAAAATAATATTTTTATCCCTATCTGTCCTCTTCCTTTGTCTTGCCATTTAATTGGTATCCAACTGCAATAAGGAAGAGTTTCTATATATTAGACCACTCAAAAAACCTGAACAGAGGGAAAAAAAGAAGAACAAGTATTCATAAACACAACAGGAGAATTTCCTCCTTTATATAAGCACCAGAATTCCAGAAATAGAGTCTTATAGTAAAAGAAAATATAGGTCACTCATCCTATGAGGGAAAAAAATGTATCCCACTGTATTTTGGAACATCTGTCTCTAATCCCAAAAGCTGGATCTCTCGTTGTCTGGGGGGAAGGGGCTAGAAGAATAAAGGAAAAAGATGATTAAAGTCCATGCAGGGAGGAAGGGCTACAGATTTGCCATATTTTGTGTTCAGACTTGTCAATATGTCACAAGCAATGGTATAGCAAATAAGAATATTTGCTCTGAATTCCTAATGGCTAGATTCAAATCCTTGCACTGCTACTCTCCATTTCCCTGAGTTTTTCATATCACCTTTCTGAGCTTTAGTTTCCTCTCTTGAATAAAACATAGTACCTGCTATGTACAGTCACTGAGGAAGTTCATTGACACAATGCCAATCAATCTTCATGCATGGACATACTAGAACTTATTAAATGTTGCTGTATAAGTACAATGAATTTGTTAGTGGTTGTGTATTGAAAGCGAAGATGAAAGGATGATTGTATGTTTGGACTTCCTTATCTTTTGGATATGAACCCGTGACCAGAATTAACAGTGAACACAACATGTGAGGCATACCAAGAAATACACCCACAATGTTGCAGTCATAGCTTTGTAAAATGGATTGTGTTTAGAAGAGGGGAGTGCATTACAAAACGTGTTGGTGTTTCACATCCCTATGATTTGCTCTTCCCTTGCCACTTCTTTTACTTCACAAACTTCTATTCGAAACCAAGTCCCCAAATATCTCTTTTCTGAAACCTGGCCCAGTATTTTGGGGCATTAAATTTAAAAAATCGTTAAAGAAAATGCAGAATAGAAAATAATGAGAACAATATTCATTAAGGAAGAACAAGTATTTTGAAATTATGTTTTAAATTGTTCATTAGGTTTGTTTTATTCTACCACTAACGGTTTGTGAAAATTTAAATTGTTCCTCTAGAAACGTTAGATACTTCAGTGGCTGTGTCTGAAAGAGACTTTGATGTGAACTTGTGGCTGGAAAGCTACCTCCCACAAACATGTCATGAATGCCATCATTCATTTAGATAAGACAAAAACATGCTTTGGAAACCCACCAGGCTATGTAATAAATAAAAACAAGCATTCCTGATTTGTTTTCAATGTATAGACTATCAGAACACTGAAAGCATCTGCTTTTCTATTATCATATTGCTTATTTATGGTTGGTATTAATTCCTCAGGTCCAAAAGACTTTCTCCAAAAAAATCTTAAACTACAATCTTCCCCCTGCAACCAACCTGTAAGGTAAGTACATCACTAATTTACTCCTGGGAAAGTGCTTTAATTCCAAATAGGAACTCTTGTAAATAATCATTAGACTTTAAGAATACTTGAGGAAGCCAAAATGAGAAAAGAAATTAGAGAAAATGAATTTATATTATACAAAGAGATACACAATTAATGAATGAGGTTCCTTCTACATTTTGAAAAATGTGTATCCCTTCGTCCTCAAAGACTCTCTAACACAATATAGGGAAATTTCAACCTGATGTATGTAGATCCATACAGATATGGCTTCAGATGGTCTGTTAATCCTCAAATAATGTTTGATATTTTTATGTGTTTGTGTGGTTACCTTAATAAATTTTTCTGGAAATATTTTGCCAGTGATTAAATCTGGCACATAATGCAAAGTTAAACAAACAAACAAAATAAATGAGGAGGTTAAGTATCACTGATCTGCAAGCCCACAGAGCCTACTGCTACAGAACCCACAAGGTACAAGTGGTAAGATTCTGGCAAAAAAATAAGAAATCCAAGTTATTTCACACTCACATGGAATCAACTTACAAATCACCAGCAGGAGGATTCATATGGAAGGACAGTCACCAATCGTATTAATTTTTATTTACAAACAATCTTTCCAAGTTCATGAAAGATCCCTTCCATATTCAGGGTGAGTTGGATGTGTTCAACACCACAATTCCAACACACCAACACAAAGTCACACATTTCTCTTCTTTGATTCTGTCAGATGATGGGTTATGATTGGATAATTAAGCAGCAGATTTTCCTTGTCTTTAAGTTTGGGATAATTATTTAAATGTTAATTAAGAAAATTGAGAATCCAGGTGTCTCAACCGAGGATTGCAGATTTGGCATGCAACATACATTCTCCCATAGGCATAGGATTTGCCTGGTATAGGTGGGAACCAAATAGACCTAAGGTTTTGAGAATACAGACTTGAAAAAAACATTTTTTCTTTGTCCCAAGAAAGCAGTATCTGACATAGATGCTGATGTCATATGCTTCAGTAAGGATGGAATTTAAAAGTAACTGAGCTTCAAATGCCAGGATCCTAGTTGGAATAGCAATCGCCACTTATGTACTATGCTATTTTCCTTCTGTAAATAACAATATGTGTAAAATATCAGCACTGTGCTTGGCACATAAAACGTAACAAATATGCATCAAGTTGAAGATGGCTGTTGGACACCCAGGTGTAGCTTCAGAGTAGACAATTGGCTCCAGAATTTGGGAAATCAAGTTGGAGACACAGACTCAAAAACCATTTGCATGCAGATTGCCATAAAACAAGGGAAACAGTTAAAGTCTACCAAGGAGGATACCGAGAAAAGGAGATGACTAATCAGTTTCAGCAGAAAAACTTTAAAATGCTGGTAAAAGAGTATCTCACAGTGTTCTTAAAATAAGGGGGAAATCAAAGAGGTGGGAGGGAAAACAAGCGAGCCAAATATGAGAGATCAAAGGCAGTGAGAAGTGACAGTTACCAGGATGGATCTCAATGCATCTCCTATTACAGAGGAGACAAAGTAAAGACAACCCAATGGAGTCACCTGGGGCTGGCAAATGGGACCGGGTTTCCAGAGCTGTCCCAGTGGAATGCCAAGGGAGAAAGTGCATCGCAGTAAATTTTTAAAAGAAAAATATTGACAATATTGTTCATGGGGGAGAGAGAGATTAGAAAAGGAAAAGAAAAAAAAGATACTATTCTCTCTGACCTTTTTCCCTTCCCATGAAGACTTCAGTGTTTTCATGGGCAGGGAAGGGGAGGCAGATGAGAGGAAAAGTTAAAGGAGAGGATGGATCATCCACCAAATGAGCTCACAGAGGAAATGCAAAGAAGGTGTTCAAGAGCCCAAGAAGGCACATTAGCCTGAGAGGGGAGGGGATTATTCTCTGAATGCAGAGTGAGGCTGGAGAAATAGAAGTGTCTGTCACATGGCAACAGGTGGCTACTCATGGTACAGTCTCCATTCTGAGTGGGAAGAGACCAAGACATTGGCTGAAAGTATTAGCACAGCAAGTCAGAAGGGAGGGAGTACTTAAAGATTGGAATAAATTATACACACACACACACACACACACACACATATATATACATACATACACACACATATATATGTGTATGTGTGTGTGTGTGTGTGTAAAGGATTCTTGAATTGTCCTTAGGGTACACCCACAGATAAAGAATGAAAATTTGCAAAAATGTGTAATTTCCTCTAAAGATATCACCCAGGGAGTAAGAATTGAAGAGGCAGAGCTATCAGACTGGTTATTTAGTACTCAAAACTATGCTGCAGGAATGTATCATGGTTTCCTCATTTGTTTTTTAAATGTCAGCTGCTAAAAACCTAACAGTGCCATGGACCCAGCCACTAGATTAGATATGGTTTATTTTCTCCCTTATGTTCATTGGATATGGTTATGGAGTTTGTAAACTTGAAGGTGAAGAACTCATTATTTCCTCTTTTCAGATAGGGACTCTGACGCCTTACCTAAGTAAAGCAGAGAGCAACAGGCCAGGTTGAATTCTGACTGTGTCCTTTGCTTTGCCCACTGTGACAGACTGTGTGATCATCCACCATGTTAACTTGCACCAATGGTTTCCAATATTAGTGCTTAGCTTATATGGAAGGTAACCTGAAAAAACATTTACCTTGAACCAAGGGCTTTTAATAATTGTATGTTCCCATAAACACTGTCTCTATGGGCAATGGAAAGGTCATATATTTTAGAAGGTTTGTGTGTGTCTCTCTCAGTATATGTGTATTTTAGTTCTTCTTGTGAAAAATACATCTAATGCCAGAGTTTGATTTTCCTTCAGTGAGGACTTCTTTAGTTCATACTTTATGAGGCATTAGCTATTTCCCTTTATTTATAAGGAACAAAGAAAGAAATATTTGTGGGGTTTCACAATCATTTTATGGTTAAAAACCCAACCTAATGGATTGTAAGTGCTTTTGTCTCTCAAATCCCATCCCATTTGATTCATTTTTAGGATGACATCAAAAATGGATTTTTAATTATGGAAAGAGGATAGATTGTAATGTACCTCTCTGAAAAAGGATTAGGAAAAAAAAGAACCAATGACTTCTTTAAAAATAAAAATTGTTGTCAAAGTACTTTTTGGCCATAATGGCCTCTGACATTCATAGGATTAGTGCATTAGTACATGGGATCTTAGCTGTTCCAATAGACAATCCCCAGGTCTCAGTGGTTCAAGTTCATTTGTTGCCCATGAGACAGAGAACAGTTCTTCTGTTGTCTTTTTTCGGAGTAGTAACTTGGAATTCAGCCTTTTCCTGAGCACCATTCGTTACACGTGACCTCCCCAGATGCCATGGAATGAAGAAACCTAAGTATGGATACTCAACTAGATGAGTTTATAGCCAAGTTTACAAATGGAATATACTTCTACCCCCATTACATTAATCAGAACCTAAGCAAATGACCCCAGAATAATCACAAGGAAGGCTTGAAAATACCCTCATCCTGAATGCCCAGGAAATTGATGTGCATCTAGTTAACCTCACCCAAACTACACTACTTTTTTGCTTGTGTAAACACAAGAAAAATTTATTATATAAATATCCAATATTCCTGGATGGTTACATTTACTAAATGGAATAAATGGTTTTCAGTGACTCAATTCTCATTGCCTTTCTTCCTTCCAAGTCAACACCTTCTATTTCAACATGCCCGGATTGAACAATGGGCAACAAAGCTTCCCAGAAAACTAACATTTCCTGAGAATTGAAATGAGGAAACAAAGCTTCTGGAAGGTCAATGAAATATTCAAGGTTGCTAAAGCACTTAGAATCTACCAATGCCTTGAGGAATCCGACAGATTTATACAGAATTACAAGAATCAGAATGGTTTTCTTGGGATGGAATAGCATTCTTTAAGGAGTAAAGAGCTTTTGTGTAGCCATCAAACATGCTGTCTTACATTTCCAGAATGTTCTTTGCTGCGTCATATTTTACCCTTCAAGTCTCAACGCCTCTCTAGAGAGGACATCTCTTTTAACCCTAGGTAAATGCCTATCTCACTTTATTTTTCTCTCTCCCAGAATCCCTTTCACCCACTTGTTATTAGTATCTACTTTAAAAATGAGAAAGCCTTATGAAGGGTAAAACCACATTTCCTCTTTCTGGTTGATAGTTGGGATGTGACAGTATCATTTGCTCCCCTATATTCAGGGCACCCCACAATGGCTAACATCTTATTAGGGAACTCATGAATAAATACATTCACAGGTTTCATATAGTGCCTGGGAACCAGCATTTTGCAATTAAAAAAATGTCACCATTAGCAATGAGGAAATCAAGGTTTGAAAATTTGTTTTTCTGAAATATAAATCCAATAATTGATGAATGTCTTTTTTTTTTTTTTGGACTGGGAATGACCCCACAGGTGCTTTATCACTGAGATATATTCTCAGTCCTTTTTATTTTTTAAATTTTTGAGATAGGGTTTCTAAAAATTGTGCAAGCCCTTGCTAAATGCTGAAGGCATCACTAAGTTGCTGAGGCTGGCCTTGAACTTGTGATCCTCCTGCTCCAGCCTCCCCAGTCACTGGGTTTACAGGCATGTACCACTGTGCCAGCCAATAATTGATGAATTTCTAACTCCAAAACTCAGGACTTTTTTGCTACACAACATTCATTCTGGTTTTCACAATCTTTTTACAAAGGTATGTTCTCAATCACTAGTATATTTATTTATTAGCAGTAAATATCCTCAGACAGAGATGATTTTGTGTGTTTCAGTGAAAAAACTATTCATGCAATTCGACAGATTTTAAAATTTCATTGTAATCCCATGTGACATTCTGGGAAGCATAGTTTATCTGGAACTTGACTTGCTGCCACCCATCAGTCTAGGTGCTCTAGATATTTTTGTAAATCCTTACAATGGTCCTTTTTTGATCATTTTAAGGATAAAGAAACAAAGGCTCAGAGAATTTAACACAAGATCACAAAATCTTTAAGAATTTACAAGATGTGATGGAGATAGGACCCAAACCCAAGTCTGCTTCTGGAAGCCATAATTTTCATGATCTATAAATACAGACTACCTGTGGATCCCCACAACTGCCTCTGACATTCACAAGGATGATTGGTTTTGATGGTCTTTGGTGATTTAAGTATGACATAGCAAAGACTATTACCCACAATTCCCATCCCCCCAATTCTGACATGTATGAAGACAAATACATCTTAGTAGGCAATGGAGATTTACTATCCATTTCCCCTTTGGGTATTTCTTCTCAGAACACTTCTATTTGTGTTAGGATCAACAGACAAACACACACAGGTAAGCTGTGTGTGTGTGTCTGTGTGTATGTGTGTGTGCACTTGAGTGGCGTTTGTGTGCCAAATAACAATATATGTGTCTTTCTGTTCCAAATATTGTTGATAAAGCACTTAAAGAAATATAAAATAAAATATTTTTTTTCCATTTTCCTCCTGCATTCAGAATTGTTAGGTAACTGATCACTCTTGTGACCAAGAACCTAAAAACCACAAGGAATTCTAATATCCCAAGGTGACTACTCATGTACCCAGGAGAGGGCTACAGTGAAGGGTCTTGGAGTTAGGAAATACTCTTTGTACTCAATGGGCTCCTGCTTCCTTTCTGCAGTAGTTTCTCTTGTAAAATGATTTATATACAAATAACACAGAAGTGAGACTCAAGATAACATGGTTTCAAATAATTCAGTGTTTATAAAATCACATTTATATATTTTCACTACCATTCACATTAATCATATTGACAACAGATTGAAATGGACTCATTGAAATGACAATACCTATAGTATTATAAACATAAGCTTTTCAAATGCTTCGTGTTTAGAAAAATGTCTGTATTATATTTTTAGGATCAGACATGTAATCTGAGTCTGCTCAGCTATTTGACTGGGTCTTCAGTGTGTTATTAGAATTATTAAATTTATTTCTTGAACTAGTGTTTTAATAGCACCTGGTTCATAAATGTCTTCTATAAATATTATGCTAAGAATAAAATAAAATTTCTGCCTTGTGCATATCATTGTTTAATAGGGACCCATGAACAGGCACATGAACAGACTATAATGTTTTTAAAACAGAAACCTATGTAAGTTAAATAAAGACAGCATAATATAGTCCTAGGTATGAATTAAATTATTAGAGAAATAATTTAAAGATCCTGTGCCCAGTGGAGTAGAGAAGGCAAAGCATATTCCCCATTGATGTTAGTCTTGGTCACTTGACCTGCTTTTGAAAGAACTATTAGGAGACATGACAGGAACAGAGGCTTCAAATGAGCTGTGTGCTTGGCTTGGCCTCACGTATTTGTGCCATCTGTCCTGAGGAAAATGTGTCTCGGGTGACTGCAGCTCCAAGGTGAATGAACAAACAGGTAGAACAGCTCTGAACCCAACCTGAAACCTAGAACCAAGGCCAGCCAGCATCAGAGGACATGCATCTTCTTAAACAATCAAATAAATGTTGGTGCTCTGAGCCACTGAGATCTTGAGGTCGGCTGTTATATGTCAAAACCAGATGAATACATCATGTACGTGTATGAAGGAAAAAAAAAGTATTTTCAAACGAACAGGGAAAATTGGTCCTTTTTTTTTTTTTCCATTAGCTTTGACATGTTTCGAAAGTGATGTTTTTTACAGGTTTTCGTTATACCAATGTGAGACTTTACTTCTTCTGAGTTGCCTAAAATATAAAATTTAGTATGTGCAAAGTGGATAGTTCTCTAGCAGCCCCCCAAATTGTCAAAGCATATTTAGGAGAGAAGACTTTAAAGTGACTTTTGAAAAATCTAGACCTGGATCATTAAAATCTTATAAATAAATTAGATTCTAATTTGTGGTCTATGTCTAAAGCTTTTGACATAAAGATCTTCATGGGAACATAGGTCCTGTATTAGTGAATTGACTCTCAGAAGCTTGCCTTTGCTAACTTGAAGTGTTATAATACAATCAAGCAGAAACTGACAAGGTATCTATACTGATTAGTGGAGAAGGACATCCTCCTGGACACAGTGATTATTGTTTGTTTAATTTTTAAACTTTACTATGCCCCCAAGAGGTCCTTAGCATGCACCAATCAAAAAGCAAGGAAATTCTGTTATTTAACCCTCAGTTTTATTCCTTTCCTCTTCATGTTATCCATGCACATAATAAAACATTGGGGGAATTTTTAAAAAGAAGTGAGAGAGAGGAGAGAGAGATGAAACATCCCAAAAGGTCAAAAATCAATGATCCTTTTACAGATGGGACTCCTGGGAAACCCACATACTTTGCTTTTAGCCAGGGTCTGAGACTCCTTCTTGAATACTTGGTTTTTGATGACATAAATCAATAATTTCTTTAAGGGAGGTCCTCAAGGGACCAAAGGGATGCTGCTGCCTTTGAAATATCGAATGGATTCTGCCAGTTCACAAAAGGCGTCTAAGCATATTCTTTGGTTATGCATCACCTTTTAATAGGGAAAAATTAAATTTCATGAGTAATGGTTTTTCAGTACGGAAGTTCTTCCAAAAATTACAAACAGAGCTACAATATGATTCAGCAACCCCACTACTTGGTCTATATGCAAGGAAATGAAAACAATATGCCAAAAAGATACCTGCACTTCCATGTATAGAACAGAACTATCTCTAATACCCAAGATATGCAATAAACCCGAGGGTTCATTATCAGATAAAGAGATAAAGAAATGTGGTACATGTACACAATGGCATACCATTCAGCCATAATAAAGGATTCTCTCCTGTCATTTACAACAACATGGATAAACCTGTAGAACATTATGTTAAATGAAATAAACCCACCATAGAAATTCATATTCTGAATAAGCTCTTTCACGTGGAATCTAAAAAACTGGTTTCTTAAAGGTTGAGAATGTAATGATGGTTACCAAAGGCTGGGGAGAGGAGGGGAAAGGCTGGACAAGGGGCATAATATTATAGTTAGAAAGAATAAGTCCTGGTTTTCTAATTCACAGTAGGATGACTAAAGCTAACAATAATGTAGTGTGAATTTGAAAAGCTAGAGGAGAGGTGTGTAAGTCAGTTTTTCATTACAAACACCTGAGAAAAACAACTTCAAGGAGCAAAGATGTATTTGAGTTCATGGGTTTTGAGGTTTTAGTCCATGGTTAGCTGGCTCCATTGCTATGGATGTGTGGTGAAGCAGGACATCATGACGGAGAGGGGGTTGGGGAGCAGAGCTGATCACCTCATAGTGGCCAGGAAGCAAAGAGGTAGAGGGAGGAAGGGCCAGCTACAAGGAAGACCCTTTCTTCCAGGGCACCTCAACAGAGAGCTTATTCCTCCACTAGGCCCACTTCCTACAGCTTCCACCCCCTAATACCGCCATCAATTATCACCCCATCAATAGATTAATCCACTGACCAGGTCAGAGCCCTCATGATCCAATCACTTCCCAAGAGCCTCACTTCTGAACAGTGCCACATTGGGGATCAAACCTTAAATACTTGAGCCTTTAGGGAACATTCCAGATCTATATTGTAATGAGAAGATTTTGAATGAACTCACCCCAAGGAAAGGATAAATGTTTAAGGTGATGAATATACTAATTACCCTGAATGGCTCATAAGACAATGGATACATATAATAAAATACTACACTGTACCCCCTAAGTATCTATAATTATTATGTGTCACTTATGACATTTGCTGGAAAATTAATGAAACTGGAGATTATCAAATAAGCCAGTCTCAAAAATCCAAAGGCCAAATGTTCTCTCTTATATGCAGATGCTAGCATACAATAAGCAGGTAGGGGGAAGAATAGAAGTTCATAGGATTAGACAAGGGGAATGAGGGAAGGGAGGAGGGATGGGAATAGGAAAGAGAGTAGAATGAACTTTCTTATGTTCATATATGAATACATGACCAGTGAAACTCCACATCATGTTCAATCACAAGAATGAAATCATAATTAGAATGTTATATTCCACGTATGTATAATATGTCAAAATACATTCGATTGTCATGTGTATCTAAAAAGAATAAAAAAACTAAAGTAAAAAACCCTGATTTTTAAAATCTCTTCTAATTAGTTACACATGATTAGAGAATGGGTTTTGATGTATACATCATAGCATAAATGGATTATAATTTCTCATTCTTCTGGTTATACGTGATGTAGAGCTACACTGGTTATGTAATTATATATATACATAGGGTAATAATATCCAATTCATTCTACTATCCTTCCTACTCCATACCCCTTCCCCTCCCTTCACTCCCCTCTGGCCAATCGAAAGTACCTCTATTCTTCCCTAGCTCCTTATTGTGAATTAGCATCCACATATCAGAGAAAACATTTGGCCTTTGGGGTTTGGGGATTGGCTTATTGGTTTATTTCACTTAGCATGATATTCTCCAGCATCATCCATTTACCAGCAAATGCCATAATTTCATTCTTCATTAAGGTTGAGTAATATTCCATTGTAATTATATATAATCTCACATTTTCTTTATCCATTCATCTGTTGAAGGACACCTAGGTTGGTTCTGTAGTTTGGCTATTGTGAATTGAGCTGCTATAAACATTGATGTGGATACATCACTGTAGTATGTTTATACCTTTGGGTATCAACTGAGGAGTGACTTAGGCACTAGAACAAAGAACCTATGCTAATAGAATAAAAAGTAGGCCCAAATCTTTACCATGTCTGCTTAGGAACTAACTTCCTTAACAAGACTCCTAAAGTGTAAGAAGTAAAATTAAGAGTCAATACATGGGATGGATTCAAACTGAAAAGCTTCTCAGCAAAGGAAACAATCAATAACATGAAAAGAAAGCCTAAAATATGAGAGAAAACAAACTGGTTTTCACTTTAAGACATGCTACTTTGTCCTGGATGGCAAGGAGGTGAGAAGCAGATGCTCTTATATGGGACTGGTGGGAAGAAACCCTAATAAAAACTTTCAAGTGTGAAAATCCAAATCATAAATGAAAGAAAGAAAACTGAACATACTTTGGCCTCTGGATTTTTATCCTAAGAAAATAACATTTAATTTTATGAAAGAATATTACTGACTTGAAAATAACCAAAAATTGAACCATGGTAAATCAGCTAAATTATGTAGAAAAAAATAATGTAGAAAAATTATGTGGGAAAAAAATTTACATGTGTAAATTATGTGGAAAAAATAAACCAGACCACCATATTCCAAATTATTTTTGCAGAAATTATTTAGTGATATGGAATGATATTTAAAGTGTACAAGTTGCAAAATAGGTTACCATACATGAATGCAATAATCCCCCTTTAAAACTGTATAACTAGATGTGGGGAGGGATAGTAAGATAGAAAAACTATTAACAGAAGTTAGCTCTGTGTATGGGATAATTTTGACTTCATGCTTTATGGTCTTACATTGTTTTTCCTCAAATATTCTACAATGAATATGCATATCTTTATTATTAGATAGTGTAATAACTTGTATTTTAAAAATTCCTAAAAAAATGTTTGTAAACCTCAGCACCACAAACATTGAGGACTGATAATTATTGATGTCCTGTGAATCATTTAATCTTTAGCAGGATATCTGTTGAGATCAACAGAACACTGTCTCCTTACACACACACCCCCACCCCCCAACACACACAGTTGAGGCTTTCAGAAATGTGGTCAAACATTGCCAAATGTGCCCTGGGGGAGGGGGCAAAATCACCCCCAGATGATAATCCCTCCATGAATAAAATTCAGAAATCCTTAAGGATTGAGACTAAAGCATTGTTACTAACGATTATTTATTTCTGATCTCCTAGTTGGAGAATAAAATAAAAGCAGAAGTGTGGGTTTTATCAGTTAGTTTGATTCTGTCTGGATGATTTCAATAAGGAAATAGTCCTCTATGGAGAAAACCAACTTCTGCAGTTCTAGTTTTCATTCCCATGCCACTTCATTGCCACAGTCCAAAGGGACCGCATGACAGAGAGAGGGCTTTGGTGCACCAAAGATGCTCCCAGAGAATAGTGAGCACGAGGATATGGGGCTAGAGAACTCCATCTGGGCTCTCTTCCTTAAGTATTTGTTTAATTACCTATAAAATGCACCAGTGTCCCAGGGACACAGGGGTGCTTGTCTAAGATTACACAACTAGCTTTCACTTCTGATTATGAATTATTCACACCGTGCGACCACATTATGCCTCCTTCTTGGGGTTCACCTCTCGTATGGGAAGCAGGTAGAGTCAAGGATATGAGGCTCGTCACAAAGGGGTACCATGAGTTACACTCAAGAGTATATAAGGGACTTTTCCTCATAGACTTTAAATCACAAAAGAAATAGCAGGAAGTAATAAAGAAAAAAAAACACCATTATTGTTTTTACTTGGTTACAGGCATTTTTACTTCTAAAAGCTAAGAAAATATATAAACCTGAAGTATGCATAGACAGAATTAGGAACTTTGATAAGAAACCAATTTTTAGTGCATGTCAGTCACAATTCCAGATAAATCTACACATTAACATCAAATGACCAAAAAGAGCAAACTTTCCTTTAATGTTATCTCTTGCAAATAAAGGATAATGTTGAAAAGTATGGAATGGGGAAATGGAAATCAAAAGACATGCGAATTATATCAGTTGACAAATATTTGAAATGCCGGTGCAGTGGTAGTGAGAGGCTGAGGTTCCTAAATCAAGATGTCATTATGAGACACTTCCATTATTATCTCTGCTCTAGAAATCAATTAACAGAATATGTATGGCCAATCATGTTAGTGTTATTATAAGTGCCCATCAAATGCAATTAAATTACTATTATAAATATCACCTTCCAATTGATGACTTGAAATTGGTGCTTTATGTCCTAATGATATTTTCTTATCCTTAAAATAAGACTGTAAAGAACTCAAGGCAATTCAATTACCAATACTTCAGTGCCAATTCATGGTTGACACACATCAGGGAGCACGCATCTGACATGTGTGCTGTTCTGCGCTACATTTCCCTGTACAATTGCCATTGGGTGGACAAGGACATTCAAACATGGTATGCGATACCCCAGGGTTTACTACTCATCTAAAGTGATGTTACGAATCTCCCAACACAATAAGCTGCATTCACTTGCCTACATGTCTCTCACAGTCTCTCTGGCATTGCCTTCACGGACCACAAGGAAAATTTAAGCAAGTTTTCCGGACCTTTATCAATGCAGCAGTAAGTTCCTGGAGGTGAGGCTCAGTGGATGGTCATAAAAGGTCTGACAATAGAAAGCTAGTTCTAGATCTGACTGCCAACCTCTTATTTTCTTCCAGTAGACAATTCTCAGTCCCATTTCTAGGCTTTTATGTGTGTTATTTATACTGTCTGGAACCCTTACTCTGCACCTCTTCCTTGCCCACCATCACCATCACCATCACCATCACCATCACCATCAACCCATTACCCTTCATCAAGTCTCTGCTTTTGAGGCTTTGCACATTCCCAGGCTGGGATTAGCAGCCCTACCTCGCTACTCCAGCCCTCCTCATCTTTTTTTTTATATATAATGTAGTCATGCACAGCATAATGACATTTCAATCAACAATGGGCCACATATGCAATGGTGGTCCCATAAGATTATAATGGAGCTAAAATTTTTCTATCACTTAGTGACAATGTAGCTGTTATAAAAATGTAAAAATACCCTGCAGCACTGCTAGTGGTATAAAAGTATAGCATATATAACTATGTATGACCTATAATAATGATAAGCAACTATATTACTGGTTTGTATATTTATTATATTATAATTTTTATTGTTATTTATCTTAGCTTTGTGTCACTGTGACCAAAAGACTTGAGAATAAAAACTTACAGGGTGAAAATTTCTTTTGGCTCATGGTTTCAGAGGTTCAGTCCATGGTCAGCTGACTCCATAGCTCTACACCTAAGGGGAGACAGAGCATCATGGTGGAAGGGCAAGGCAGAGGAAAGCAGCTCAGGACACGGCAACCCAGAAGCAGCAGGAGTTCTGCTTTCCTGCGACAAAATGTAAACCCCTAAAACACACCCCAGAGATCTATATCCTCCAGACACACCTAACCTGCCCACAGTTACCATCCAGTTAATCTATGTAAGTGGATTAACCTACCAATTAGGGTAGAACTCTCATAATCTAACATTTCACCTCTGAACAGTTTTGCATTGTCTCACACATGATCTTTTGGGAGACACCTCTTATCTAAACCATAACATTATTTTAGAGTATACCCCCACTTATTTAAAATAAATATTGACTGTAAAACTGCATGCCACATCACACCTACAGTGTCCTGGTACAGCTCATATTTACCCCATCTCTTGAATACATGAAGACTTTGAATGATTGACTTAAAACTATGAGGCTTGTGTAAGTGCACTCTGTGGTCCACACAATGACAAAATCACCTATCCACACATTGCCCAGATTGAATCGCCATTGTTAGGCAATGCATGTCCGAATTTATAACCCTTAATGTAATTGCTGGTAAAATTATTTTCCAGTGAAAGCTGAAAGAAGAAAGATTGTCTTGTTTTCCAAGACTTTGAACAATATCTGGGAAATTATTCTGCACACAGATATTTGATTCAAATACATAGCCTAATCCACTTCATTATCCAGCTTTCCATATGAGTTAGCTTTTGCTTTTGAGAATAAGACTCCAAGACCTACTGTCTTAAGACAAAAATTATTCACTAATTTAGGGTTTCTAAGAATCTGCTGGGTAATCATCTTGGTCTGTGATGGCTCCGTTAATCTCTGCGGGAATTCCTCGTGGGTCAGCAGTTACCTGCAACTCAGCCTGGGATTCTTCACAATGTTGTTGCTGGGTTCCCAAGAGCATCAGAGGAACTAGCCCCCAATGTGTAAGTATTTATCATATCTTGATTTGTACCGGACATCCCATTGGCCACCACATGTCACATGATCCAGACAAAATGGATTGCCTGGAGAGGCAGTGAGATCAATCAGAGATCAACATGGCATCCTGATCACATTTTAATTTCTCAATAAATCTTACAACTGATTCTTACACCTTGGATGTTTGTTTTCTTCAGATACCTCCATGGCTGCCAACATAAGAACCTTCCATTTTTTTTAAACCAAGAATAAATACAACTATGACTGTGCTCCTTAACACTTAGAAGGAATTATTCTTGAGAGCAAGTAGTGGGGGGAAGAAGAGAGGAAATAAGATTACGATTGTTTGCTAAATATATGCATTTTCTACTAAGCCATTCTCCTGGAGTGGAAAGACTTCACTGTACAAGATCTTCAAATACAGTTGTTTGTACAATCAAAGCAAAAAAAAATGTATGTTACTTGAGATATATTGATTCACTCATTCCTGTTGATTTGCCTCTATTTTTTTTTCTGATTAAATAAACTTGTGACAGTAAAGTACATAACTTCCAGGAGTGGCTTCTCTGTCACAAATTCCCAGTATAACTTGTTTGGTAAAGCTGATTAAAAACAAAAATGTGTCATTTAAACTGGCTCCCTCCGTTTGTCCACACACGCTATAAATCCCTTTCATTATCCAGCTTTCCTTTCCTAAGAAATTACGGGGGGTATTTACAGCTTTAAGTCTCTTAAGCCTCCTTCAACTGACCATGTCCTCCTGTGTTCACAAGCTTATTTCAGAGAGGCCCCCGAAACATAGAAGGATGTGTTTACTAGAATGTGGCTCCCTAGGGATGAGCCAGGCACATCTGTAATTCTAAGGAGAATGTAATGAGGAAAAACTGGTGGCATCCTGAATGGCTCACAGCTGTTCTGGAAGCTGATAAATAAGATGCTCGACAGGAGATCCCTAATTGGAGCCAGTTTTTCTTAAGTGGATACACAATACCGTGCAAGACTGGGTGTTGGAACGAAGATAGCGTGGCTCACATGTGACTTAGTTTGTCTTGTAAACAGTTCCAATTTCAAATGGTATTGCCTCCTTAAAAAAAAAAAATTCCAAAAGAGGAAGAAAATGTTCATTTCATCAATTCCCCACACACACACAGACACACACACACACACACACACACACACACACACACACTGAGTTAAGCTAACATTCTTTTTTTTTCTGGTGTTTTTCTGCATAAAAACCCCTCTATTTGTGACCTGCCTCTTTTTTCTTCTCTTTCTCTTTCTCCTTCTTTTTCTCCTCCCCCCATCTGCCTTTTTTCATTCTACTTCCTTCTCTCCTTCCTTTTTTTTTTTTTTTTTGGTACCAGAGATTGAACTCAGGGTCAGGATACTTAACCACTGAGCCACATCCCCAACCCTTTTTTTGCATTTCACTTAGAGACAGGGTCTCACTGAGTTGCTAAGTTGCTGAGGCTGGCTTTGAACTCTATCCTCCTGCCTCAGCCTCCAGAGCCGCTGGGATGACAGGTGTGCACCACCATGCCTAGCTTCTCCTTCCTCTTTGTTTCAATCCCTCCTCTTCTGAGCCGCTTGTTCCTCAGAAACACTGAATTAATTATTCCCTTTCAGATCCTGACCACCTAATCCTGAGGCTGGCATTTACTTGCTGGAGGATAGTTGTCTTGTGATCCTTTTCAGAGAATGCCTATGACATTCCAATTTTTGACTGTGGTCCTCCTGAAACTGCAGATAGAAAAGCAAGTGGCAGCACCTTTCCTTCTCTGGATGCTAGGTCTCATTTGCCTCTGGGTAGGAGAGGACGTTGCTCTCACAAGGGACCTGACCTACCTCATCCATTACCCCTCTGTGCACTGTGTCATTAGTGCTATGCTCTAGCACAGAGCTGTTAAAAATTCAGCATAGAGACTTTAAAAAAAAATAATAGCATGACCAGTGCACTATTTAAAACTCTATGCTCATGCCTCCAAATAGTGAAGGGGTGCAGCACGAGGGTAGGAAAAATCCAGAAATTTTTCAGCAGGATACTTACCTTCCTTCCACAAATGGAGGCTTTTACCAGTTCCCATTTTTAAAAAGTAAGACGTACTTCCCCTATAGGATTTTTTTTTAATGGTACTAGGGATTAAACCCACATTGGTGCACATGCTAGGAAACTACTCTACCACCAAATTCTGTTCTCAGTACGCGCGCGCACACACACACACACACGCACACACACGCACACACGCACACACACGCGCACACACACACACACACCTGCTTTTTTTTTTTTTTAAGACTGGATCCTGCTAAATTGCTCAGACTGCACTCAAATTTATGGTCCCCCTGTTTCAGCCTTTCAATTAGCTGGGATTACAGAATATTAATTGCCACAATGATTTTTTTTTCTTTACCAATGGATGTTATCCTATCCATTGTATCCACAGCATTTCAACCCCTCATTCCTGGCTATAAAATACAGCATGAAAGCATCACTTCAACAATCTGGGTTTAATTGACCTCTAACAAGCATAAGAAACTAAAACAATGATGTTTTCAGAGCTTCCCAGGCCACCCATATTGGGGAAGGCATGGGGATTCTGTTCTTGTGCACGTATACACATGCTCACTATGTGGGGACAGAACCAGAGTCTCTATAAGCAGGTCACTCATGAGCTGCATATGGAGACATGAGTGGCAAGGACAGCATCCTTCTGACACTCATTCCTGTCTTCCAGATTCCCTTGTGAAACATTGTGAAAAGGTAGAAAATGTAACCCTCACTGAAAGCAGCAACAAAGTCCAAAGTGTCCATTCATTAATCCTGAAGGCATCGTCTGTAGCCCACACAGTGCCAAATGGTAAAGATACAGGGAGAAGAAAATACCTGCTTGCCCTCCAACATTTCACAGTCTTGTGAGTAAAACTAAGAACATAGGAAAAAATGTCATCAAGTGAGAGATTGTTTTAATGGACCCTGCCCCAAGAGCTCCTTCTGATGTAGGAGATAAATCCTTCTGTACATTTTAAGCAGGAAGGACCTGCACCCCTGTCCATTATATCTCATCCCCAGGGAACCACATTAGACAGTGTTAATAATTTTAAATACTTATCTAAACTAGGGATGAGTTCTTGGCCTCGTGACTCAGTTCTAAGGGAAATTTTACACCCCATAAGGTCTTGGAACAGAGGGAAAGACCAAGAGCTCCGGATCCTAATGAGATGCTGACAAATTAGCAGGATCTTTTAGAAAAGATCATATTTCCAAGGATAGAAAATTCTAACATTGGATTAACAAGGACCAATCACCAAGTTGCTGATACATGGAGATCCAGATGGGTCTAGAAAGTATATTCCTGATGAAAAACAGAGCTGTAGCCAAGGAAGCAGGAATTGTGAAATTCCACTCTTATCAATCAATAGCCACAGATATAAGACTCACCTCCCACTTCCCTGGAGGCTAGACAGTACAAAAAGAGATTTCCCTGACATATTCGTCTCAACCAAAAAAAAAATTATAGTGGGATTTAGAAAAGCTAAGTGTTCTCTGACAAATTACTTCAATTCTGTGAGAGGAAAATATTACTTCATCTCTAAAATGAAAAGAAAAACTAGACTAGACTGCCTAACTCACATGAGTGAGGCTCAAATAAAATTGTCACCATAATATATATTTGATGATTACTATATATCAGGTGAACAATTTCATTTGATATTGTAAAAAAAAATCTATGACATACATGTTATCTCCATTTATATAAATGAAGACACTGAAGCTAATAGAGAATAAATAACATGCATGAAGTTAGTGGCTAATAAGTGGCAATACAGATATGAGAATACTACATTTTAAGATGCTTCATGAATTGGCTACATGAGGGCCACATTCTGCCTTTAATAAAACAGCAAAGCAAAAGTTGGCTTCACTTTAATTTTAACATCCTCTGATGAGTTAAAATTAAAACAAGAACACAAGGACATTTATTATTAATTGCACATTCATTCATTTTTCATTTGGGCAGACCTAATCAAAAGCCAAGTGGTGACTTCCTTGTGTACTCATTTTTTATACTGTGCTCATAACTCTTTTAATAATGCAAATATTTATTATGGGCATCCCTGGAGAATCAAAGGTGCTCAACGAAGGGATTTCTAAATATCACGATCCGCTGCTGAGCAAAAACACCAGGATACTTCTACTGTTTAAAGGGTCAGAGCCACAGGGTCTGTCAAAAGGGTCACTCCACACAAAAAACAAGGCAGAAGGTTATCCCGTTTCTGGAATAAAGTAACAGCAGGTATAATCTTCACCAACAGAGAGAGAGAAGGCATGAGGAGAATTTCTCCAGGGTACCTACAATCACATCACAGGTCAGAAATGGCACCAAAGACCATTATTATACAATGGACTTGAATACTATCAAGACTCAGCTTTCCAAGTATGGTTTCCCATACAAATTATGTCAGTGCAATTTTAATAAATATTTGAGTTTTTACTACTGTATACAAAACACCATACTCAGTTCTCTGCATTTTTTTAAATGAATAAATTTGATCCTTCCTACAAGAATCTTAGTTGAGTGACAGAAGCAGGTGAAGTTCAGCTTCTTGAAGGATCTGTGTATTCCACTAAGGACTTCATCCTGGAAGAAGTATTAGTTAAGCCACTGAAAGTTTATATGGTCATATATATTCATTCAGAATATATGTGTATATGTGTATACATACATATATACACACACACATATATATACATAGATATATGTGAATATATAGATGGAAAAATGTATATTTATAAAGAAAAGCATGTAATTTGGAGCTGGAAAGTTGAAAATAGAATGGAATGTTCCTGAGACTTATGAAATCCACTTAGAAGATGTTACAGGATATTTGGATATAATAAGATTTCTAATAGGTACATCTTATGATGAACATCTATTCCTTTTTTATTTCCTAATTAATTGTTGCAACTCTCATGAGCCTTTTAGAAAGCAGTCCTTGTCGTAACTTTTGAGTCCCCTCCACTTTTTGAATCTTAGAAGGAACCTGGGACTTGGTTCAAAGTTGGTCATGGCTCCAAATGCCAAGCAAAGGGTATGTACGGTCAGCTCACTATATTTTGATTTTCACAGTTGCATCTTTTGGTCTGGGATTTTTTTTCCACTTCTAGAAAAGGGCCTTCCTGGGTGCAGGTCTCTGGACAATCCTAAAAGGCAAAATGTGAGGTAAGATCTCTCCCCACAGAGTTAACTTGTAGAAGGCTGTTGTAAGCTGGCAAATTCCAATAAGGATCTTCAATGCATTAACATTCCCAACTATTCCTCACCCTGCCCAGTTCCACCAGGATAGCTCCTTACCAAAGAAATGCTCATATTAACTTTATGTTGGGTCAAAATTACCCTCTTCCCGGATCTCTAGGTCCTTGAGCTGTTCCAGGTGATCCAGTCTCTGCATCACATGCCCCTGATGAATATCTCTTTCCTTGTCAATGATCTTTGTTGGGGCTACCCCAATTAACTATAGAACTGGGTGTATGGTGAAACTCAGAAAGAAGAGCACAGGCTTTCAATTTCTTACCACCCCAAAGTATACAAAGTTCAATTTTGTAGCTCCCTAAAGTTGTTCTCTCACAACTTTGCACACCTGGAGTCCCAGAGAGTGACATTCATGATCCAGTCAGAAAAGTTCCAGATCTACTGGAATCCCCTGACCTAGGACGAGGCCTCCTTAAATTAATTTTCTTATCACTAAGAGAAAGTAAAGTAGCCCCCATGGGAAAATATTATGAAATTCTACAACTGACACAGACTAGATGCTATTTCAAATGTTTTTTCTTATCATAATAGACCTAGCAGAGAACAGATCTATTGGACACACTCCTGTTTAATTCACCTGCTCATTCTGACAGTGGATTTGCTGGCTAAGGAAGGCTGTGTCCTTCATCAGAACACTTAATCCTGCTGTTCCCTGGTAGCCTAGGCCCCATCATACAGCGCATATATGGAACCTCTAGAGGTACAAGGACTGTTATTTAATGAGTAACTACAGTGGACTGGACACTGTCCTCAGCAGTCCAGAGGCATTAACAGATTTCCAAGAGGTAGTAGAAACTGGCTACATTAAGAAGAGACATCTTTTATGAAGACTGCTTGGATCTTGACAACTAAATCAGCTCCATCCTATCTTTCAGAAAAACATCCTCAAAGTATTACAGCAGAAAGAGTATTACACACACACACACACACACACAATGCGGGGGAAAGAGGTCTTGTTGAATGCAGAATGTGCCTCAGGAGGATCTCTCTTAGAGCTTTGGCTTCTCAAACTACAGAGATAAAGCACTGAAAAACAAAATTTCTGGAGAGGGTTAGCATATGGTACATATTAAAATTTGACATTTAAAGATTGAGGCCTTTTTATTTCAGTACTTCATAAATCTCCTAGGCAAATCAGCTCATTTCCCAGGTCTTCTTAATTGACACTTAACTCTGGTGTGAGGCTCTGTTTGCAGGAGTGCACTGTCTAAGAGCAAGGACTTCCCTTCAAGGAACATCTTATATGTCGACACTAATCCGTCTTCAACAAAGCCACACGTTTCTATTTAAAACTGTTTAGCTAAATACTCTGGAGGTCAACTATAATTTCCCTTTAGTTGTTCTCACACTGTCAGAATTCTAATTATGACCCTGTTGGGAATACTTGCTTTCTTAAAAAAATGTAAAATACAACATAAAAATTTATGAAGCAAGTTATTGCAGGTATCCATGTTCAAGGGTGCAGTGGTCTCTTTGTAACTGAGTTTTCTCAACCAGTGCCCTTTTACACTTCATTTTATGGTCAATGTGATGCTTCATTGAAAAAAGAATATTAAAAATAATTTATTAAGATGAAATTGCTTCTTCAGAAGGCAAACTTTTTATCTTTCTCATTTTATAAGAATCCCATTTTAATTTGCTCCCTTTGCCATCTCTAGCATGAATTTAGAGATTTAATGGAGTAAGGACTGAATGCCAATATCAATGAAATGATTAATTTTATATATGTGAAGGATTGGTTTGTTTGATTTAGGAGAAAATTCCAGTGGTAAATTATCCCTGGACTTTCTTTAGTATAAACTGCTGGCCAAATAGTAATTCTCATCTTCACTTACTACTGTGAATTGGAAAAGGCATCTCTGTGATTATTCTGGATACGTTAAAGGTTAACAGTGAATAGAAATGCTGCTATCTGTTCCACAAAGAGACAACAGATGCTTTTCCTAACAAAGTTAAATTTTAAAAAGTGTACCTTGAAACATAGTTCTCTGCGAATACATAACCACGTTGGCCATATGCTCAGTCAACCCTACTTATTCACCATGCCATGTCTATTGTCTGTGGTCAAAGAAAATATTTAAACATAACAAGAATAAACTTCAGTGTTTGAAATTAAAGATTATATTCCAGGCTTTGTTTCAAAAGATTAACAAAATTATCAAAAACAATGTTGACAAAAATAACAGTTAAGTGACTGTGTTATGGGTGGACACAATGTCATACCTTTTTCTTTTTTTCTTTTTCCTCAACATATGCTAAAAGCATATGAATGATTTGAGGCCACTTCTAAAGTAACCTAGAATCAAAGACAGTGAAGGAACCTAATCTAGAGGGATTTAAACAGATGTCTCCCAAATTGCAGGGAGAGCAAATGATGTGTCTTAAAGTTTATGTAGAAAATAAGTGACAGAATTGCCTGGAACTCAGATAGAGTGCATTTAAAGTAAGATCCTTCCCAACTCTGAAATCCCATGCTGTTTTATTAATGCAAACAGTGTTAAGGCAAAATGATGAGTGAGCAAGGTAAATTAGTTGTGCGCAAGTTATCTAGTATGTATTAGTGAGTCAATAGATACATGTATATATACCAAGAGGTAGGTAGGGAGGGAGGGAGGGAGGGAGAGACAGAGAGAGAGAGAGAGAGAGAGAGAGAGAGAGTGTGTGTGTGTGTGTGTGTGTGAGAGAGAGAGAGAGAGAGAGAGAGAGAGAGAAA
>NW_026000221.1:19528845-19540233 GCF_001458135.2 Marmota marmota marmota
CTCTCCTGATCCATCTTGAATGACAGTTGTGTGTGTGTGTGTGTGTGTGTGAGAGAGAGAGAGAGAGAGAGAGAGAGAAATGAAGAAGGAGGAGGAAGAGGGAGAGAGAGACTACTATGAACCAAACAAGTGAGTACCTGCTTTCCTGGAAGCTCACATTCTGTTTGGAGGTAAAACAAGAATATATGTGATTATAATGCTGTGCCCTAAATACTCCAATAGGGGAAATATAGGATGACATAAGGGAAAGACTGATGATACCTGCTCAAGACAGCATGATTATGGATCAACCTGAAGAGCAGCTGACATTTAAACTAAAACTTAAAGGATGTATTGGAGTTAAATAGAAATGGGAAAAGGAAGGAAGAGGGTTTCACACACATGCAAAAGTCTGGGAGGAAATGGGAATAAAGCATCTTTGATAAAGTACAGTATTAGGAATGGATCAGAGCATGATGGCGAGAAAGGTAAGAGAGGAGATAAAAGAGGAAAGAAATCATTAGATTACGAAGGGACCAAAAACCCATATTCAATATTCATACTGGGTATATAATGGGAGTTCAATAAATGCTAGTCAAATGAGTTAGTAAAACACACAGTGGACAGAACAACAGAAAGGTTTTATCTAGTTATTTTATATATGTATATAATCCAACATAATTTGTTGAATCAGCTTCCCCCCGTATGAAGACATTATTCTGAAAGTAATAATAACCCATTCAAAGACTTGTGAAGAGCAGATGTGGTTATTTGATTTTCAATGGAAATTTCCTGTTGGACTGGAGATGACTAGAGGTGTATCTTGAAAGACACAAGGATGAGTTTGAAGGCCAATAAAAACCTACAGAAGGGATGCTCGGCAAGAACTGGGTTACTACACTCCTGGAAGAAGGACTTGCTAGCAGACAGGAAACAGAATGGACGGAACTCAATTCGAGTCCTAAGGTGTCAAGGATAAAGCCCAGGTTCTTACGTAGGATGGAACACTAGCATTTGATTTCTCAAATGAAAGATGGCTAGATTGACCACTGAGATGGACATGGGGATACTTAAATTGCTCGGTAATTGACATGCTTTGTTTGAGCTCCTTTGAATACTAGTCGTCTGCTGGAGATACACATATGGAATTTATTATAGAGATCTGAGCAGGAAATGATCAGTTGGAAATTATCAGCCTACAGATAGTAATTAAAAGTGAGGCAGTAGTCAAGAACACCCAGAGAGTCCCCATTTGTAAATAAGAAGATGGCTAAGTGCAAATCCTTGAAGAACAATACATGAAGCAACCCACTTCGGTTATTTGGGCAGGAGTGGGGATGGGAAACCACATCTTTTTAATCAAAAAAGAAAGAAAAGATGATCCTTATGGAAAAGATTCTCTAGAGATCAAATTTGAAAACAAACATTTTAGCATCAATCTAATCCTTGGTGCTAAGTTTTTAAAAACCTCCCAGAATGACTTGGGATTAAAAATAATACAGAATGCTGAGCTGTAAATCAACTCCTCTCTAACGCACAAGATAACTTGGAGACATTAAATAGCTTTCCTGAGACTTCATTTCTTCCTCTACCAAAGAGAAAACCCCTTTAGAAGAGAACAGCTGTGAAGATTGTGTTGTTTCAGTTGGCAGAGGTGGAATCCCTTAGCATATTTCTGGGTAGATAATGGGAGTTCAATAAATATTAGCCGAATGAATTAGTAAAACATATATAGTGGACAGAACAATAAAAAGTTTTATCTAGTTATTTTATACATGTATATATAATTTTAAAAATCAGATTAAACATACTTTGTTGAATCGGCTTTTCCATATATGAAGAATATTTGCTTCTTACTCTAGCACCAAAAGAGAAATTGTCTATTTATATTCAGGGTTGACTTGGTTTCATGGGCCACAATAAAGAGTCAATTTTTTGCAGTTCATTGACTTAGCCATTGGGTAAGCCAAATCACCCATTAAAATACCATGGTCTGGTTATTTAAATTGCACAGATATAACTCAACTAAAAAAATGAAATAAAATTGCATTCTGAGTTATATAATTGGATTTGGCATTTTACATTTTGATTGTTTTGCTATAGGTGTGAGATTGGTATTACCGACAAATGAACGTATCTGCTCTTCAATTTAAAATGCTGGAAAATAAAAATATTTTATTTTGTGTGGTTCAGCTTATGCTCAGTACATTTGGATAGTAATTACAAGGCATTAAAAGTAGGAATAACTCAGGTTAAAGGTTCACTGCTTCTCAGTGACATAAGTCCTAGATTTGAGGAAGCCATTTCCATAAAAGATAGTAGATCAGTACTTCTCTAACCTTTCCATTGGAAGAGCAATTGGAAATTATGATGCTCCGCAGAACACCATAAGTTACAAAATGTTAAACTTTAAGATAATTAAAACATTATTTTTATGTCATCATACCATCCTAGATTACTGGGAGGTAGAAAGCTGGTGATGAAAGCCACAAGCTCTGAAATCAGATTGCATTTTGCAAATGGAGAAACTGACACACAGAAATTAAACCCCTGTCCATGGTCATACAGTTAGTTATTACTGGCAAAGCCAAAATTCAAGCCCAGGAAATATCAATGGCAACTCTATCAAAATAACTGTTGTAAGGTTTAATAAGTCATAAAAGTGTTTAGCATAGTATCTGGCTATTGATATCTATTGAATTTTTACAAATATAAACAAGATATCTTATAGTCCAATATTAAAAGAAAAAATAAAAGAGGAAAAAAATACTTACTAGTGAAGAAGTTTTATCCATGATATTGATTATTCTCTTGAAATTTTGGGGAAAAAAAAGTTACTTTAATGGAAGAATGATGTTGGTCCTGGAATTTCAAGTGTGGTTGCCAACATAAATATTTGCTATTTGATCAGAAAGGTAGATTCTAAAGGGAAATTGCCTAGTCTCTACTCAGAGCACTGACATTTAATCACTGTGTGACCCTGACAAATTACATAATTTCTCTGGGCTTTGGTCATAAAATGGGGATAATTATAATCCAAATGTGGAGCACATTAGTTAATATGTTGGTATGTATAATAGTGTCTGAAATCAGTAGCGGTTCTATTAATGTCATATAGTGCTATTTTTATTAGTTCATAGGAATTCTCTCAGTACAATGTAGAATCGTAAATTCAAAGGTAAGGTAGAATCACTTCCAATATTAACACATATATGAGTGCATTAAAAAAATCAGAAAACTACTTTAGTTCAGTGAATAGCTCACATAATTTAAAAGTGAAGCTATTTTATCTTTTGAATTAGAATTTTAAAGAATATACCAACTCTTGCATAGATTATAGTGACAGAGAAAACAAAACTAAAACTGCAAATGATATTATAAAGAAAAATTAATAGGACACCTATAGCACAAGAGTTAAAATCAAGAATCAACAAATGGGACATACTCAAACTAAAAAGTTTTTTCTCAGCAAGAGAAACAATAAGAGAGGTAAATAGGGAGCCTACATCCTGGGAACAAATTTTTACTCCTCACACTTCAGATAGAGCCCTAATCTCCAGAACATACAAAGAACTCAAAAAATTAAACAATAAGAAAACAAATAACCCAATCAACAAATGGGCCAAGGATCTGAACAGACACTTCTCAGAGGAGGACACAATCAATCAACAAATACACGAAAAAATGCTCACCATCTCTAGCAATCAGAGAAATGCAAATTAAAACCACCCTAAGATACCATCTCACTCCAGTAAGATTGGCAGCCATTATGAAGTCAAACAATAACAAGTGCTGGCGAGGATGTGGGGAAAAGGGTACACTTGTACATTGCTGGTGGGACTGCAAATTGGTGCAGCCAAATTGGAAAGCAGTATGGAGAATCCTTGGAAAGCTGGGAATGGAACCACCATTCAACCCAGCTATTCCCCTTCTCGGACTATTCCCAAAAGACCTAAAAAGAGCATACTACAGGGATTCAGCTACTTCAATGTTCATAGCAGCACAATTCACAATAGCTAGACTGTGGAACCAACCTAGATGCCCTTCAATAGATGAATGGATTAAAACAAATGTGGCTTGTAAAAGCAATCTATGCTAAGCCTCAGGCTAGCATCATTCTGAATGGAGAAAAATTGAAGGCATTCCCTCTAAAATCTGGAACAAGACAGGGATGCCCTCTCTCTCACCACTTCTGTTCAACATAGTTCTCGAAACACTGGCCAGAGCAATTAGACAGACGAAAGAAATTAAAGGCATCAAAATAGGAAAAGAAGAACTTAAATTATCACTATTTGCAGATGACATGATTCTATACCTAGCAGACCCAAAAGGGTCTACAAAGAAACTATTAGAGCTAATAAATGAATTCAGCAAAGTGGCAGGATATAAAATCAACACGCATAAATCAAAGGCATTCCTGTATATCAGCGACAAATCCTCTGAAATGGAAATGAGGACAACCACTCCATTCACAATATCTTCAAAAAAAATAAAATACTTGGGAATCAACCTAACAAAAGAGGTGAAAGACTTATACAATGAAAACTACAGAACCCTAAAGAGAGAAATAGAAGAAGATCTTAGAAGATGGAAAAATATACCCTGTTCATGGATAGGCAGAACTAACATCATCAAAATGGCGATATTACCAAAAGTTCTCTATAGGTTTAATGCAATGCCAATCAAAATCCCAACGGCATTTCTTGTAGAAATAGAGAAAGCAATCATGAAATTCATATGGAAAAATAAAAGACCCAGAATAGCAAAAACAATGCTAAGCAGGAAGTGTGAATCAGGCGGTATAGCGATACCAGACTTCAAACTATACTACAGAGCAATAGTAACAAAAACAGCATGGTACTGGTACCAAAACAGGCGGGTGGACCAATGGTACAGAATAGAGGACACAGAAACCAATCCACAAAACTACAACTATCTTATATTTGATAAAGGGGCTAAAAGCATGCAATGGAGGAAGGATAGCATCTTCAACAAATGGTGCTGGGAAAACTGGAAATCCATATGCAACAAAATGAAACTGAATCCCTTTCTCTCGCCATGCACAAAAGTTAATTCAAAATGGATCAAGGAGCTTGATATCAAATCAGAGACACGCCGTCTGATAGAAGAAAAAGTTGGCTACGATCTACATACTGTGGGGTCGGGCTCCAAATTCCTCAATAGGACACCCATAGCACAAAAGTTAATAACTAGAATCAACAAATGGGACTTACTCAAACTAAAAAGTTTTTTCTCAGCAAAAGAAACAATAAGAGAGGTAAATAGGGAGCCTACACCCTGGGAACAAATCTTTACTCCTCACACTTCAGATAGAGCCCTAATATCCAGAGTATACAAAGAACTCAAAAAATTAGACAATAAGAGAACAAACAACCCAATCAACAAATGGGCCAAGGACCTGAACAGACACTTCTCAGAGGAGGACATACAGTCAATCAACAAGTACATGAAAAAATGCTCACCATCTCTAGCTGTCAGAGAAATGCAAATCAAAACCACCCTAAGATACCATCTCACTCCAGTAAGATTGGCAGCCATTATGAAGTCAAACAACAACAAGTGCTGGCGAGGATGTGGGGAAAAGGGTACACTTGTACATTGCTGGTGGGACTGCAAATTGGTGCAGCCAATTTGGAAAGCAGTATGGAGATTTCTTGGAAAGCTGGGAATGGAGCCACCATTTGACCCAGCTATTCCCCTTCTTGGTCTATTCCCTAAAGACCTAAAAAGAGCATGCTACAGGGACACTGCTACATCGATGTTCATAGCAGCACAATTCACAATAGCAAGACTGTGGAACCAACCTAGATGCCCTTCAATAGACGAATGGATAAAAAAAATGTGGCATTTATACACAATGGAGTATTACTCTGCATTAAAAAATGACAAAATCATAGAATTTACAGGGAAATGGATGGCATTAGAGCAGATTATGCTAAGTGAAGCTAGCCAATCCCTAAAAAACAAATGCCAAATGTCTTCTTTGATATAAGGAGAGTAACTAAGAACAGAGTAGGGACGAAGAGCATGAGAAGAAGATTAACATTAAACAGGGATGAGAGGTGGGAGGGAAAGGGAGAGAGAAGGGAAATTGCATGGAAATGGAAGGAGACCCTCAGAGTTATACAAAAGTACATACAAGAGGAAGTGAGGGGAAAGGGAAAAATAAAACAAGGGGGACAAATGAATGTCAGTAGAGGGGGCAGAGAGAGAAGAGGGGAGGGGAGGGGAGGGGGGATAGTAGAGGATAGGAAAGGCAGCAGAACACAACAGACACTAGTATGGCAATATGTAAATCAATGGATGTGTAACTGATGTGATTCTGCAATCTGTATATGGGGTAAAAATGGGAGCTCATAACCCACTTGAATCAAAGTGTGAAATATGATATATCAAGAACTATGTAATGTTTTTGAACAACCAACAATAAAAAATTTAAAAAAAAAAGAAGTACATTATAAAATAACCATAAAACAACAGTTTGTATAGTAAATGCACCAACTAGTAACATAATTGTTTATTACCATTATCAAATATTATGCGTTGTACATAATTATATGTGCTAAGCTTTTATATGACCAGCGGTGCTATTGGTTTGTTAACACCAGCATCACCACAAGCACAAGCAATGTGCTGTGCTATGACATTGTGGCTGCTACAACATCATTAGGCCATAGGAATTTCTTAGCTCCATTATAACTTAAGGGGCCACAGTTTTGTATGTGGTCTGTTGTTGACCAAAATGTTGCAAAATGGTGCATGACTGTCTAAGTAATGAAGTACAATTTTGATTTAAAAAATAAATTCAAATGAGTCATCTAAAAAAAAAAAACAACTGTGGCATTTATACACAATGGAATATTACTCAGCACTAAAAAATAACAAAATCATGGCATTTGCAGGGAAATGGATGGCATTAAAGCAGATTATGCTAAGTGAAGTTATCCAATCCCTAAAAAACAAATGCCGAATGTCTTCTTTGATATAAGGGGGGCGACTCAAAAACAGAGCAGGGAGGAAGAGCATGAGAAGAAGATTACCACTAAACAGGGATGAGAGGTAGGAGGGAATGGGAGGGAGAAGGGGAATTGCATGGAAGATGGAAGAAGACCCTCGATGTTATACAAAATTACATATAAGATGGTGTGAGGGGCAAGGGAAAAAAAAGAGAGAGAGAAATGAGTTACAGTAGATGGGGTAGAGAGAGGTGATGGGAGGGGAGGGGAGGGGAGGGGGGATAGGAAGGGGATAGGAAGGGCAGCAGAATACAACAGACACTAGTATGGCAGTATGTATAAACGTGGCTGTATAACCAATGTGATCCTGCAATCTGTACACGTGGAAAAATAAGAATTCATACCCCATTTGAATCAAATGTATGATATGTCAAGATAATTGTAATGTTTTGAGCAACTAATAAAAAAATGGAATTCTAAGTATATCCTAAGTTGAAAAATATTGGTGCTTTCTGTACCTCTTCCCAGGATATTTTTTTTATACTCGGGATTGAACCCAGGGGCACTTAACCACTGAGCCACATCCCCAGCCCTTTTTTCTATTTTACTTAGAGACAGGGTCTTGCTAAATTGTTTAGGGCCTTGCTAAGTTGCTAAGGCTGGCTTTGAACTTGCAATCCTCCCGTCTCAGCCTCCCCAGCCACTGGGATTACAGGTGTGCACCACTAAGTCCAGTCCAGAAATTCTTTTTTCTCAATTACTTAAGTGTCTGCTTTTTTATTTATTTTTATCATTCTGCAAGTTTGGCTTGAACATCATCTTCTCAGAGAGAGCATCCCTGACTCCTCTGCTTAGAAAAAAAAATACTCCCTCCTTTTAATCTGCAATCAAACCACCATCCTGTTTATTTTCTTCATGACACAAATAACAAAATGTAATTATTTTGTTTGCTTTTTTTTTCCTACTGGAAAATAAACTCAATTAGGAGTGGGATTTTTCTATATTGAGCCACTGCTCATTTATTACTTGCCTAATCCAATATTTGGTACATATTGGCAATTAACAAATGTTTGTTGACTAGATGAATAAAGGACATAAAGACTTTATATTCCACTCTCATTTGGGGTCTTATCTCCATAAAGATTCAGTAATTTGGCCCTGAATCCATAACAAGCTTGGGCATTTCTGCTCAGACTTGTGGGCTGCTTTGAGAGGACTGTGGGGACCTCAAGATCTCCAGGAGCAGGGCCTGTGTGGACAGAGTGGAGGGACAGAGGGAGGCCCTGTGGGGATAGAAGGGAGCCCCAGGAGGTAGTGTGGGAAACAAGTGCCCTGGCAATGGGTAATCAAAGCTCAGATTAGCTCCTGCCCAGCCCTAAAATAGACTCTTAAATGGTCTCTTTGTCCCTGCTACCTCTACCTGGTTGCCAGATTTTTGAAACAGAAATCTCCCCAAATTTGCTTGCTTAGGGCTCTGCAGTAGCTCCCCAGGGCTTTCTAAATAAAGAACAAGGCTTCTGAGAAGATGTCCTTTGGTGGACTGCACAGTTCTTGCATAGCTTTCTCCATGGACTCAGGATCAGTATACTCTTGCACAGGGTGAAAAATTTTGCAATCCTAAGGTCCTCTCACTCTCCCATTAATTCATGTCTCTGCATGTTTTTCTGCATGTTCTTCTACCTAGAATACTCATCCTTAGTTTTCAAAATTGGCTGAAGTATTTCAGGTTCAGAATGGAATATGACATATAGACCTTTGTCCTAATACGTTGCCTGCAGATACACTTCCTCTTCCTTCTCCATGGTCATCCTTTAGATATCAGTTGGATGAAAACACAAAGACCCACGCACCTTTATTAAGAATGCATGCTAGACCTCCGAAATATAGGTATCCAAAATTTCACAATCAAATATAGAAAATTATTCAAACTACCACATAATCTGGAGCACTTTCCTCATTATCTACTGATGTAGACTTTTTGCATTATTATACAGTGTTATCAGTTCCCTTTTTTCAATATTATGCTTTCCCATTAAGCCCTGAACCTCTTAGTACAATTTTCACTTGAGTCAGCTATCCTTGGATGGCCAGGTCTCAGCATATACACACAAAAAAATGTCTGAAGCTTGGAAATTAGCATCATTGTTATTGTCATTATGTTAGTCAGCTCTTCATCACTGTGACTGAAATACCTGACAAGAACATATTAGAGGAAGAAAAGTTTCTTTTAGCTCATGGTTTCAGAGGTTTAGTCCATGGTGGGTCAACTCCATTGCACTGGGTCCAAGGTGAGGTGGAACATCATGGCGGAAGGGTGCAGCAGAGGAGCACCATGAAGTGCTCCATTCATGGTGGCCCAGAAGCAGAGATGGGGTGAGAAGAATTACAAGGAAGATGTACCCTTCCAGAACATGCCCCCAGTGACTCACCCCTCCAGCCACATCCCACCTGCCTACAGTTACCATCCAGTTAGACCACTGAAACTAGGATGGACTGATTAGGTTACAGTTCTCATAATCTAAGCATTTACCTCTAAATATTTCCGAATTAATGTAGGAGCTTTTAGGGGACACCTCATATGCAAACCATAATGGTCATCATTGCTGTTTCCTGAGTTCAAACCTTTTTTATTAGTTGCTCAAGACAATACAATGATCTTGATATATCATACATTTGATTCAAATGGGATATGAATTCTTATTTTTCCATGTGTACAGATTGCACGATCATATTGGTTACGCAGCCAAGTTTATACATACAGCAATACTAGTGTCTGTTGTATGGAAGGGCAGCAGAGTTCAAATTTTTGACTGTGACATTCTTCTTCAGCTTCTGCAGGTGAAAAAAAAAGATGGTGTAAGGACTCTGCTATGTATGCACATTTCAATATTCAGTAATTGAAAAACCAAGTATAAATTATTGTATTGTGTATGAACCAGGAAAACTTGAAAAGGAGAAGTAATGATCGTGTGGAATGGTGTATGTGTGTGTGTATAAATAAAATATATATTTCTAAATTATATGTAAATTATATTTATAAAAATTGAACAAAATTATATGTGCTAATTATATATAATTCTTCCTATTTGAGGTAGTTATGGTCTATAAAGTCATCATACTACTGAATTAGCAAATACTAAACCATTGCTTCCAGGAGAAATTCAAATTAGTTTTCTATGAGCCTCTTATAACATTTTCATCAACGGATCAATACATAACCTCCTTATTTAATATACAACATTGATTTATTCACATTGAATGCACAACCAACAGCACTATAACTGATGCCTGAACTAACTTATCTATCACTTGTACTTTCTCTGTAAGGCACCCCACAGCCTTCCTGCACTCACAAACCTAGATACCACTTCATCGTTATGCTTGGGGACGGTTATGAAGAGCAAAGTCAACAGAAAACACAAACCTGCAAAATATATGGCACTAAATAGATCACAATAATGACAGTTTTTCACAGTATGAGCCCTCAAAAAAGGCAGAGTGTTAACTAGTTCAGAGATGAGTTAACATTAGGCTACTCAACTTTTTCTGCCACTTTGCATATAAGCATTTCCGTGTGAGCAATGCATGCATATAAGCCTGTCTATGACTGTGAATTGATTTGGAGGTTACAAATACATTTTAGCCAGTAGATTAATTCACAAATACAAAGTCTACTGATAATGAGCACTGACTCTGAGGGGGTATATGCATTTATATATGAATTGTATATAATGTCAAAAATCTTTCACGTGGATGAAATCTGTAGGGTCAATGTTTGCTTGTATCCTATTTGCCTATTACATAAGAGGAACTAAGAAGTATGATTAAAATAAAGGAAAGAATGGAAATCTGTGTGTCTTTTTATCTTTATTGAGTCACAGTCCTAAAATGGTAACTAGAGACATTTTTAGAGAAAGTGGGGTTCTATTGCTTCATCTTTTGTTAAAATAGAATACATTGTAATTTCTAATGATAAAGGTATATATATAATCATTGTCAAACATATGAAAAAATTCAAGTAATGGAATATGGATCACCAACCTTCCTATGAGATAATATATCAAATGATATATTCCCACCTTTTTTATACATATAGAACCAATCAAATATAAATAAAGGAACAAAGGAAGAAGAGTAGAGGGAGGAGAATGAGAGAGGAGAGGGAAGACAGGAAGGAAAATGGGCAGGGAGGATGGGGTGGGGGGTGGAGGGAGGTGGGGGTGGGGGTGAGGGGGGTGGGGGATTATGAACTGAGGTCCGTTTGCCATACATGTATGGAGGTTTTGTGCAGGGATGAATCCAACTACGTGTGTATGACTACAAATCTCTAATAAAAAATTAATAAATAAATACAAAAGAGGATGACGGGAAGATGGCGGCGAGGGTGTGCACTACCCCCGTGTGCTGCTTCACTGTGTGGGAGTATGACAAG